>NC_091990.1:79098497-79120997 GCF_044704955.1 Pristiophorus japonicus
CAGTGAAACCACCGTGACATGTAACGCTAAACCTCGTGTCCCTCTCTGTGTGTCGGCGTCTCATTATCTCATTGTATAAATGTTTGGTATCAACTCAAATTACTGGAAATATAGCTGCAAAAATGGAATTAATATTTTATTGAAACAAGTGGCTTGTTTATGTGGCGTTTAATCCGCACTGAGCTCAGGAGTGTGAGCGGGGGTGGGGACTGGGGGGGAGGAGGGGTGGGGGAGGGGGGGAGCTGAGCATGGTAACACCTGGATTATCATCATAGGCAGTCTCTCGGAATCGAGGAAGATTTGCTTCCACTCTAAAAATGAGTCCTTAGGTGACTGTACAGTCCAATACGAGAACCACAGTCCCTGTCACAGGTGGGACAGATAGTAGTTGAAGGAAAGGGTGGGTGGGAGAGGTTTGCCGCTCGCTCCTTCCGCTGCCTGCGCTTGGTTTCTGCACGCTCTCGGCGATGAGACTCGAGGTGCCCAGCGCCCTCCTGGATGCACTTCCTCCACTTAGGGCGGTCTTTGGCCAGGGACTCCCAGGTGTCAGTGGGAATGTTGCATTTTATCAGGGAGGCTTTGAGGGTGTCCTTGTAACGTTTCCTCTGCCCACCTTTAGCTCGTTTGCCGTGAATGAGTTCCGAGTAGAGTGCTTGTTTTGGATTAAACACGTCACCAGTTACTGAGCTGATCTGGGTCAAGGGCCCCACTAACCAATCAGTAGGAGAGCACAAGTAAGTTAACTTCAGCAGAAAAACAAACTGATGAAGAGAAATGGGCATTGGACACGTGGAATACACTGCTGGTTTAGACAAGTGGTCGAGCCACAGGGAGCAGGGAGCCAGCTGAGTGAATGTCTCAATGGCTGCACACTGCTCTCACACTATCAGCAGTGATGCTCACTATGTGTTTTCTGGGCAGGGTACGGGGTCTGCGGGTTAGTCACTGCACACCTCAGACATCAACACATGGCCCGGAATATCATTACGGCTCTTGGCACAGTCTGATATCGGGAGGAACCCACACTGCTTAAAGGTAGCCAGCACCTCTTAAAGAGGAGGTAGTTTCTGGCTGTGAGAACTGCGATATCATTCAAATGGCTGAAGGAGGGAGAGAGTGGGCATGGGGTTTCTCTGATGCTGCACCTGAGGCCTTGGTGCAGGGTGTGGAATGGAAGAGGGACATCCTTTATTCCCAGCGGGCAGGATGTGGAGGCGGGGGGAGAGATCGCCAGTGAGGTCAATGGCAGGAACATTATTCCCAGAACATGGACGCAATGCGGGAAAAATGTAATGATTTGAGTGGAGTTGTGAAGGTAAGAGTACTATTGGAATACTTTCTGACACAGTTGGGGCACTCACAGCGACATTAATTACAACATGCACAACACTCCCCTCTCCACCACAGCACACTTCACTGAACAGTCCACCTCATCCTCACACATTCACCGCGAAAAGAAAGACTTGCATTTATATAGAGCCTATCACGACCTCAGGACTTTACAAAGCGCTTTACAGCCAATGAAGTACTTTTGAAGTGTAGTCACTGTGGCAGCCAATTTGTGCACAGCAAGCTCCCACAAACAGCAATGTATTAATGACCGGATAATCTATTTTTTTAATGTTGGTTGAGGGATAACTATTAGCCAGAACACCGGGGATAACTCCTCTGCTCTTCTTTTAAATAATGCCATGGGATATTTTACTGAGAGAGCAGACATGGAATCGGTTTAACAACGCATTCAAAAGACGGCACCTCCAACAGTGCAGCTATTACAAACTTAACACCCACAATTCACATCTCACACACAACACACCCACACACACACACACACATCTCTCACACATACACATCTCACACACAACACACCCACACACACACACACACACACACATCTCTCACACATACACATCTCACACACACACACCCACACACACACACACACACATCTCTCACACATACACATCTCACACACAACACACCCACACACACACACACACACATCTCTCACACATACACATCTCACACACAACACACCCACACCCACACACACACACACACACATCTCTCACACATACACATCTCACACACAACACACCCACACACACACACACACACACACACATCTCTCACACATACACATCTCACACACAACACACCCACACACACACACACACACACACACACACATCTCTCACACATACACATCTCACACACAACACACCCACACACACACACACACACACACACACACATCTCTCACACATACACATCTCACACACAACACACCCACACACACACACACACACACACACATCTCTCACACATACACATCTCACACACAACACACCCACACACACACACACACACACACACACACATCTCTCACACATACACATCTCACACACAACACACACACACACACACACACACATCTCTCACACACACACATCTCTCACACATACACATCTCACACACAACACACCCACACACACACTCACACACAACCACACACACACACTCACACACACACTCTTACACACGCACTCACACACTCACATTCACACACAAACTCACACACACACTCTCACGCACACACACCCACACACGCACAGGCACACTCACACACACACACTCACACACACTCTCTCTCACACACACACACACACTCACACAGACGAACATACACACTCACACACTCACACATAAACACACATACACACATCTCTCTCACACACACTCACACACACTCTCTCATTCACATTCACACACTCGCACACTCGCACACACACACACTCACAAACTCACACACACATGCTCACACACACACACACACTCACACAAACACACACACTCACAGGCACACACAGACACACACTCGCATACACACGCACACACACACTCACACACTCACACACACACACACACACACACTCACAGACTCACACACACGCACTCATACGCAAACACACTCACACACTCAGATACACACACTCTCACACACACACTCACGCTCACACACACACACTCATACTCACACACTCACACACTCACACAAACACATATTACACACACACACTCACACACACACACACATCGCACACACACACTCTCATAAACACACGCACACTCACACATCACACACACACATACACACACTTACACACACACTCACACATCACACACACGCATCACACACACACACATCACACACACACACTCTCATACTCACACACACATGCACACACACACACTCACACACACACACACACTCAGACTCACACACACATTCACACACACACACACATCACACACACACACAAAAAACACACACCTACACACCCACCCACACACACAGCCACATACACACAGACACATACACATATACACACACACCCACACATACGCCCACACTAACAAACCTCACACACAACCACAAACTCAGGTACACAAACATCTCACACATACACACATATACACACCCACCCACAAACACAGCCACATACACACACGCACACCTCTTACACACACACATATGCACACACACCCACACACACATCCACACTCACACATTTCATACAAAACCACACACTCACACACACACAGACACACACACACATCTCTCTCACACACACTCACACACACTCTCTCATTCACACTCACACACACTCACAAACTCACACACGCTCACACACTCACACACACTCACAGGCACACACAGACACACACTCGCATACACACACACACACACACTTACACACTCACACACACACTCACACACTCAGACACACACACTCTCACACACACACTCACGCTCACACACACACACTCACACACACTCACAGACTCACACACACGTACTCATATGCACACACACTCACACACACACACACTCACACACACACTCACATACTCAGACACACACACTCTCACAAACACACTCACGCTTATACACACACACTCATACTCACACATTCACCCACACACACTCATACACACACACTCACACAAATACTCAGACACTCACACACTCACACACACATCACACACACACACTCTCATACTCACACACACACTCACACATCACACACACACATACACACACTCAGACTCACACTCACACACACACTCACACATCACACACACACACATATCACACACACACACTCTCATACTCACACACATACGCACACACACACACTCACACACGCACTCACACTCAGACTCACACACACATTCACACACACACACACACACACTCACACATACACACATCTCTCTCACACACACTCACACACACTCTCTCATTCACACTCACACACACTCACAAACTCACACACATGCTCACACACTCACACACACACTCACACAAACACACACACTCACACACACTCACAGGCACACACAGACACACACTCGCATACACACGCACACACACACTCACACACACTCACAGACTCACACACACGCATTCATACGCAAACACACTCACACACTCAGATACACACACTCTCACACACACTCACGCTCACACACACACTCATATGCACACACTCACACACTCACCCACACACACTCATACTCACACACTCACACAAACACTCAGACACTCACACACTCACACACACACATATTACACACACACACTCTCATACTCACAAGCACACTCACACATCACACATACACACACTCACACACACACACACACACACATCACACACACACACACTCTCATACTCACACACACACACACACACTCATACTCACACTCACACACACACTCACACATCACACACACACACATCACACACAAACACTCTAATACTCACACACACATGCACTCACACACACTCACACACACACACACACTCAGACTCACACACACATTCTCACACACACACACACATCACGCACACACAAAAAACACACACCTACACACCCACCCACACACACAGCCACATACACACAGACACACACACATATACACACACACCCACACATACGCCCACACTAACAAACCTCACACACAACCACAAACTCAGGTACACAAACATCTCACACATACACACATATACACACCCACTCACACACACAGCCACAAACGTACACACACACATCTTACACACACACATATACACACACACCCACACACACACCCGCACTCACACATTTCATATAAAACCACACACTCACACACACACAGACACACATATACACACACAGCCACACACACGCCCACACGCACACATCTCACACACAAGCATACACTGACACACACATACACACATACACACATTTCTCTCACACACACTCACACACACTCTCTCATTCACACTCACACACTCACACACACTCACAAACTCACACACATGCTCACACACACACTCACACAAACATACACACTCACACACACTCACAGGCACACACAGATACACACTCGCATACACATGCACACACACACTTACACACTCACACACACTCACACACACACTCACACACACACACTCACAGACTCACACACACGCACTCATATGCACACACACTCACACACACACTCACACACTCAGACACACACACTCTCACACACACACTCACGCTCACGCACACACACTCATACTCACACACTCACCCACACACACTCATACTCACACACTCACACAAACACTCAGGCACTCAGACACTCACACACATCACACACACACTCTCACACTCACACACACACTCACACATCACACACACACATACACACACTCATACTCACACTCACACACACACTCACACATCACACACACACACACATCACACACACACACACATCACACACACACACTCTCATACTCACACACACACACACACACACTCTCACACACACACACACACTCAGACTCACACACACATTCGCACACACACACACACACATACACACATCTCTCTCAAGCACACTCACACACACTCACACTCACACTCACACACACTCACAGACACACACAGACACACACTCACATACACTGACACTCACACACACACATCTCACACACATACATACACACCTACACACGCAGCCACACACACACACACACACGCATCTCACAAACATTCACATACACACACACACATACACACATCTCTCACACACACACGCATCTCACACACACACACACACGCACACATCTCACACACGCACACTAATACTCACACTCACACACTCACACACACACACTCTCACGCACACACACACACACACTCATACTCACACACACACACACTTACACACACACTCACGCACTCACACACGCTCTCTCACACACACACACACACTCAGACTCACACACACATTCGCACACACACACACACACATACACACATCTCTCTCAAGCACACTCACACACACTCACACTCACACTCACACACACTCACAGACACACACAGACACACACTCACATACACTGACACTCACACACACACATCTCACACACATACATACACACCTACACACGCAGCCACACACACACACACACACGCATCTCACAAACATTCACATACACACACACACATACACACATCTCTCACACATACACGCATCTCACACACACACACACGCACACATCTCACACACGCACACTAATACTCACACTCACACACTCACACACACACACTCTCACGCACACACACACACACACACACACTCATACTCACACACACACACACTTACACACACACTCACGCACTCACACACGCTCTCTCACACACACTTGCACACTCACACACACTCACCACACACACACTTACACTCACACACACGAACACGCACACGCACACACTCACACTCACTCACACACACTCACACACACTCACACACCCTCTCTCGCTCACACTCACACACACTCACAAACTTACACACACATGCTCACACACACACACTCTCACACACACACACACACAGACACACTCACACACACACACTCACATGCGCACATGCACTCACACACACACAGACTCACACACACACACTCGCACACTCACACACACTCACCACACACACTAACACTCACACACACGAACACGCACACTCACACACTCACACTCACTCACACACACTCACACACACTCACACACCGTCTCTCGCTCATACTCACACACTTGCACACTCACACACACTCACACACATACACACACTCATACTCACACTCACACACACACTCACACATCACACAAACACACATCACACACACACACTCTCATACTCACACACACATGCACACACACACACTCACATACACACACACACACACACACACTCAGACTCACACACACATTCACACACACACACACACACACACATCACACACACACAAAAAACACACACCTACACATCCACTCACACACACAGCCACATTCACACAGACACACACACATATACACACACCCACACATACGCCCACACTAACAAACCTCACACAGAACCACAAACTCAGGTACACAAACATCTCACACATACACTCATACACCCACACACAGCCACATACGCACACACACACATCTTACACACACACATATACACACTCACACATCACACACACGCACATCACACACACACACTCTCATACTCACACACACATGCACACACACACACTCACACACACACACACTCAGACTCACACACACATTCACACACACACACACAAAAACACACACCTACACACCCACCCACACACACAGCCACATACACACAGACACACACACATATACACACACCCAGACATACACCCACACTAACAAACCTCACACACAACCACAAACTCAGGTACACAAACATCTCACACATACACACACCCACCCACACACACAGCCACATACGCACACACACACATCTTACACACATACATATACACACACACCCACATACACACTCACACTCACACTCACACATTTCATACAAAACCACACACTCACACACAGACACACACACACATATACAAACACAGCCACACACACGCCCACACACACACATCTCACACACAATCATACACTCACACACACATACACACATACACACATCTCTCTCACACACACTCACACACACTCACACACACTCTCTCATTCACACTCACACACTCACACACACTCACAAACTCACACACACACTTACACACTCACACACACTCACACACACACACACTCACACACACACTCACAGACTCACACACACACACTCATACGCACACACACTCACACACTCACACACACACTCACACACTCAGGCACACACACTCTCACACTCACACTCATACACACACACTCATACTCACACACTCACCCACACACAATCATACTCACACACTCACACAAACACTCAGGCACTCAGACACTCACACACATCACACACACACTCTCATACTCACACACACACTCACACATCACACACACACATACACACACTCATACTCACACTCACACACACACTCACACATCACACACACACACATATCACACACACATACTCTCATACTCACACACACACACACACTCATACTCACACACACACGCACACACACACATTCACACACACACACACACACACTCAGACTCATACACACATTCACACACACACACACACACACACATACACACATCTCTCTCACACACACTCACATATACTGACACTCACACACACACAATCTCACACACACACTCTCACACACACACACTCACGCATCTCCCATGCAACCACACACTCACACACACACATACACACACATACACACACTCACACACACACACATCTCACACACACACATACACACCCACACACACAGCCACACACACACGCAACTCATACACATTCACACACACACACACACACACATACACACATCTCTCACACAAACACGCATCTCACACACACACACACATATACACAGACACGCCCACACGCACACATCTCACACACGCACACTAATACTCACACTCACACTCATGAACATACACTCTCACGCACATACTCACACGCACACACACTCACAAACCCACACGCACACACACTCATACTCACTCCCTCACACACACTCTCTCTCACACACAGTCATACACACACACTCTCTCACACACACACACACACTCTCACACTCACACACACTCACATACACACAATCACGCACTCACACACACTCTCACCCACGCACACGCACTCACACACACACTCACACTCACGCACACACTCACACACACATACACACACACTCACACACACCCTCACACTCATACACACTCTCACATTCACACACACACACTCTCATGCGCACACACTCCACATGCACACACACACTCACACATTCACACTCACACTCACTCTCTCACACACACTCACACACTCTCACACACGCACTCACACACACTCTCACATGCACACACACTCTCACATTCACACACACACACTCTCATGCGCACACACTCCACATGCACACACACACTCACACATTCACACTCACACTCACTCTCTCACACACACTCACACACTCTCACACACACACTCACACACACTCTCAATTACACACACACAATCACACACACACAATCACACACACTCTCACACACACACACTCACACACTCATACTCACACACACACACACTTACACTCACACACATACACACACACACTCACACTTACATACTCTCACACTCATACACACTCTCACATTCATGCACACACACTCTCTCACGCACACTCACACACACAAACACACACATTCTCACACACACACTCACACACGCACACTCAGGCACACACACTCACACAACTCACTCACACACACACACTGTCTCACACACAATCACACACATAATCACACACACACAAAGTCTCGCACTCACAAAATCTCACACTCACACACACTCACATACACACAATCACAAACTCACAATCACACACTCACACACTCACAATCACACACTCTCACACACACACACTCACGCACTCTCACGTGCACACTCACACACACTCACAAACACTCACACACACACTCACACACACTCACACACCCGCACTCATACACTCGCACACTCACACTCACACACTCACGCACACTCATTCACACACACACTCTCACACACACATGCACTCTCACATACACACAATCAAACACGCACACACACTCAGACACATACACATGCACACACGCACACACACGCACATACACACGCACTCTCACACTCATGCACACACACTCTCACGCACACAGACTCACATGCGCATACATTCACACACACTCTCTAACGCACACTCTCACACACACACGCACTCTCACACTCACACGCACTCACCTACACACAATCACTCACTCACAATCACACACTCACACACTCACACAATCACTCACACTCTCTCACACACACTCATGCACACACACTCTCACACACACACTCACACACTCACACACACACTCTCTCAGACACACACACACAAACACGCTCACACACACACACACACTCACACACACACACTCACACACACACACTCACACACACTCACACTCACACACACTCTCACACTCATACACACTTTCACATTCACGCGCACACACTCTCACACGCGCTCACACACACTCACGCACACAAACTCACACACACACATACACACACTCACACATCTACACTCATACACACACTCACACACACTCACACACTGACACACCCGCACACACACACACTCTCACACACACACATACTCTCATACACACACTCACACACACACTCACAAACACTCACACACACACTCACACACACTCACACACCCGCACTCATACACTCGCACACTCACACTCACACACTCGCGCACACTCATTCACACACACACACTCTCACACACACATGCACTCTCACATACACACAATCAAACACGCACACACACTCAGACACACACACACGCACACACGTACACACACGCACATACACACGCACTCTCACACTCATGCACACACACTCTCACGCACACAGACTCACACGCGCACACACATTCACACACACTATCTAACGCACACTCTCACACACACACGCACTCTCACACTCACACGCACTCACCCACACACAATCACTCACTCACAATCACACACTCACACACTCACACAATCACTCACACTCTCTCACACACACTCATACACACGCACTCTCACACACACTCACACACTCACACACACACTCTCTCACACACACACACACAAACACGCTCACACACACACACACACTCACACACACACACTCACACACGCACACTCACACACACACACTCACACACACACACACACACTCACACTCACACACACTCTCACACTCATACACACTTTCACATTCACGCGCACACACTCTCACACGCGCACACACACACTCATGCACACAAACTCACACACACACATACACACACTCACACATCCACACTCATACACACACTCACACACGCTCACACACTGACACACCCGCACACACACATACTCTCACACACACACATACTCACACTCATACACACTCTCACATTCACGCACATACTCTCACGCGCACACACTCACACACACTCACGCACACGCACGCACACACACACACACACTAACACACACTCTCACACTCACGCACACACTCACACACATGCACACACACACTCACACTCTCACACTCTCTCACACACACTCACACACACTCACACAAACTCGCACACTCATACAAACACTCACACATTCACTCTCACACTCACACAAACACTCTCACACTCACACACGCTCTCACACTCATGCACATAAACTCTCACGCACACTCTCACACGCACACACACACTCACACACCCACACACACACACACACACTCACACACACTCCCTCACACAAACTCTCTCACACACAGTCATACACACACACTCTCTCACACACACACACTCTCACACTCACATACACACAATCACACACTCACAATCACGCACTCACACACACTCTCACCCACACACACACACTCTCACACACACTCACACACTCACACTCACACATTCACACACACTCACACACTCATACACACTCTCACATTCATGCACACACACTCTCATTCGCACACACTCACACACATGCACACACACACTCTCACATGCACACACACTCTCAATGCACACAAACACAGTCTCTCACACACACTCACACACACTCACACACAGTCATGCACACACACACACAAACGCACACACGCACAAACACTCACACACACTCTCACACTCCCACACACACTCACACTCATGCACACACATACACTCTCACACTCATACACACTCTCACACTCACACACACACATTCTCATGCGCACACACTCACGCACATGCACACACATACTCACACACTCACACTCACACAAACTCTCTCACATACTCTTACATACTCTCTCAGACACTCTCACACACACACTCAGACACTCATACACACACTCACACACACACAAACACTCACCCATTCTCACACACACTCACACACACTCACACACACACACACACACTTGCACACTCATACAAACACTCACACATTCACACACACTCTCACACTCACACACATTCTCACACTCATGCACACACATACACTCTCACACTCATACACACTCTCACACACACACACATTCTCATGCGCACACACTCACACAAATGCACAAACACACTCACACACTCACACAAACTCTCTCGCATACTCTCTCAGACACTCTCACACACACACTCACACACTCATACACACACTCACACACACACACAGACACACACTCACACATTCACACAGTCACACTCACGCACACACACTCACACACACTCACACACACACACACTCACACACTCCCTCACACACACTCTCTCACACACACAGATATACACACACACTCTCTCACACAAACACACACTCTCACACTCACACACTCACATACACAAAATCACGCACTCACGCACACTCTCACCCACACACACACACTCACACTCACACTCACACACTCACGCACACACTCACACACACATACACACACACACTCACACACACTCTCACACTCATATACACTCTCACATTCACACACACACACTCTCACGTGCACACACTCCACATGCACACACACACTCACACATTCACACTCACTCTCTCACACACTCTCTCACACACACTCACACACTCTCACACACACACTCACACACACTCTCACATGCACACACACACTCTCGCACACACTCACACACACTCACACACAGTCACGCACACACACTAACACACCCGCTCACACACACACACACAAACACTCGCACACACTCACACACTCTCACACACACACTCACACTCATGCACGCACATACACTCTCACACTCATACACACTCTCACACTGACACACAGACATTCTCACGCGCACACACTCACGCACATGCACACACACACTCACACGCTCACACTCACACAAACTCGCTCACATACTCTCTCAGACACTCTTTCACACACACTCACACACTCATACACACACTCACACACACACACAGACACACACTCACACACTCACACACTCACACAGTCACACTCACACACACACACTCACACACACTCACACACATTCTCACACACACTCACACACTCACACACTCACAACACACACACACTCACCCACTTTCACACATACACTCACACACACTCACACACTCACACACACTCACACACACTCCCTCACACACACTCTCTCACACACACTCACACACTCTCACACACACACACACTCTCACACACACACACACACACACACTCACACACACACACACTCTCACACACACACACTCACATACACACAATCACGCACTCACACACACTCTCACCCACACACACACTCACACACACTCACACACTCACACTCACACACTCATGCAAACACTCACACACACATACACACACTCACTCACACACACTCTCACACTCATACACACTCTCACATTCACACACGCACTCTCACGCGCACACACTCCACATGCACACACACACTCACACATTCACGCTCTCTCTCACACATTCACTCTCACACTCACACACTCACACATTCACACACACTCACACACACATACACACACACTCTTACACACTCTCACACTCATACACACTCTCACATTCACGCACACACACTCTCATTCGCACACACTCACACACATGAACACACACACTATCACATGCACACACACTCTCACATTCACACAAACACACTCTCTGGCACACACTCACACACACTCACACACAGTCACGCACACACACACACACACACGCACACATGCACAAACACTCACACACACTCTCACACTCACACACACACTCACACTCATGCACACACATACACTCTCACACTCATACACACTCTCACACTCACACACACACACATTCTCACGCGCACACACTCACGCACATGCACACACACACTCACACACTCACACTCACACAAACTCTCTCACATACTCTCTCAGGCACTCTCACACACACACTCACACACTCATACACACACTCACACACACAGAGACACACACTCACACACTCACAGTCACACTCACACACACACACTCACACACACTCACACAACTCTCACACACAGTCACACACTCACACACTCACACACACAAACACTCACCCACTCTCACACACACACTCACACACACGCTCACACACACACTCTCACATGCACACACTCTCACGCACACACACTCACACACACTCTCTCACACACACTCAAACACACAGTCACACACACACACTCTCACACACACACACTCTCACACTCACACACACACATGCACACACACACACACTCACACACACTCTCACACTCATGCACACACACTCCCATGCACACACTCTCACACACACACACTCACACACACACACTCTCACACACACACGCACTCTCACATACACACAATCACACACTCATAATCACACACTGACACACTCACGCACACACTCTCAATCACACACATACAATCACACACACTCTCTCACACACACACTCACACACTCACACACATAGTCACACACACACACTCAAACTCACACTCACACACACACACACACACTCACACTCACACACTCTCACACTCATACACACTCTCACATTCATGCACACACACTCTCACGCACACTCACACACACAAACACACACATTCTCACACACACACTGACACACGCTCACACGCACACACTCTCATGCTCACACACACACTCACACACGCACACTCAGGCACACACACTCACACACACTCACTCACACACACACTGTCTCACACACACTCACACACACAATCACACACACACAAAGTCTCGCACTCACATACTCTCACACTCACACACACTCACATACACACAATCACAAACTCACAATCACACACTCTCACACACACACACTCACACACTCTCACGTACACACTCACACGCACTTACAAACACTCACACACACAATCACACACACTCACACACCCGCACTCATACACTCGCACACTCACACTCACACACTCACGCACACTCATTCACACACACTCACAGACACTCTCACACACACACACGCACACACACTCACACACACACACACACTTGCACACACGCACAACACACACGCACATACACTCACACACACACACTCACACACACAGTCACACACACACACATACACACGCATACACGCACACACGCACAAACACTCACACACACTCTCACACTCACACACACTCTCACACTCATGCACACACATACACTCTCACACTCATACACACTCTCACACTCAAACACGCACATTCTCATGCGCACACACTCACACACATGCACAAACACACTCACACACTCACACTCACACAAACTCTCTCGCATACTCTCTCAGACACTCTCACACACACACTCATACACACACTCACACACACACACAGACACACACTCACACACTCACACAGTCACACTCTCACACACACACTCACACACACTCACACACACTCTCACACACACTCATACACTCACAACACAAAAACACTCACCCACTCTCACACACACACTCACACACACGCTCAAACATACTCACACACACTCTCTCACACACACACACTCACAGTCTCTCACACACACTCACACACTCTCACACACACACACTTGCACACTCATACAAACACTCACACATTCACACACACACTCACACACAAACACACACACACAAACACACACACACTCATACACACTCACGCACACGCAGGCACACACACACACACACTCACACACGCTCACACTCACACACACTCTCACACTCATGAACATACACTCTCACGCACATACTCACACGCACACACACTCACACACCCACACACACACACACACACACTCACACACACTCCCTCACACACACTCTCTCACACACACAGTCATACACACACACTCTCTCACACACACACACACTCACATACACACAATCACGCACTCACACACACTCTCACCCACACACACACACTCACACACACACTCACACACTCACACTCACACACTCACGCACACACTCACACACACATACACACACATACACACTCTCACATTCACACACACACAATCTCACGCGCACACACTCCACATGCACACACACACTCACACATTCACACTCACTCTCTCACACACTTTCTCACACACACTCACACACTCACACACACACACACTCACACACACTCTCACATGCACACACACACACTCTTGCACACACTCACACACTCTCACACACACTCACACACTCACACTCACACATTCACACACACTCACACACACATACACACACCCTCATACACACTCTCACACTCATACACACTCTCACACTCACACACACACATTCTCACGCGCAGACACTCACGCACATGCACACACACACTCACACTCACACACTCACACTCACACAAACTCTCTCACATACTCTCTCAGACACTCTCACACACACTCACACACTCATACACACACTCACACACACACAGACACACACTCACACACTCACAGTCACACTCACACACACACACTCACACACACTCACACACACTCTCACACACAGTCACACGCTCACACACTCACACACACACACACAAACACTCACTCACTCTCTCACACACACTCACACACACGCTCACACGCACACACTCTCACGCACACACACTCACACACACTCTCTCACACACACTCACACACACAGTCACACACACACACTCTCACACACACACACTCTCACACTCACACACTCACACACTCAAAACACACAAACACTCACCCACTCTCACACACACACTCACACACACGCTCACACACACTCACACACTCACACACACTCTCTCACACACACACATTCACGGTCTCTCACACACACTCACACACACTCACACTCTCTCACACACACACACTTGCACACTCATACAAACACTCACACATTCACACACACACTCACACACAAACACACACACAAACACACATACACTCATACACACTCACGCACACGCAGGCACACACACGCACACACTCACACACACTCACACTCACACACACTCTCACACTCATGAACATACACTCTCACGCACACAGTCATACACACACACTCTCTCACACACACACACACTCTCACACACACACATTCACATACACACAATCATGCACTCACACACACTCTCACCCACACACACACACTCACACACACACTCACACACTCACACTCACACACTCACGCACACACTCACACACACATACACACACATACACACTCTCACATTCACACACACACTCTCACGCGCATACACTCCACATGCACACACACACGCACACATTCACACTCACTCTCTCACACACTTTCTCACACACACTCACACACTCTCACACACACACTCACACACACTCTCACATGCACACACACACTCTCGCACACACTCACACACTCTCACACACACTCACACACTCACACTCACACATTCACACACAATCACACACATATACACACACCCTCATACACACTCTCACACTCATACACACTCTCACACTCACACACACACATTCTCACGTGCAGACACTCACGCACATGCACACACACACTCACACTCACACACTCACACTCACACAAACTCTCTCACATACTCTCTCAGACACTCTCACACACACACTCACACACTCACACACACACTCACACACTCATACACACACTCACAGTCACACTCACACACACACACTCACACACACTCACACACACTCTCACACACAGTCACACGCTCACACACACAAACACTCACACACTCTCACACACACACTCACACACACGCTCACACGCACACACTCTCACATGCACACACTCTCACACTCACACACACACATGCACACACACACACTCAAACACACTCTCACACTCATGCACACACACTCCCACGCACACACTCTCACACACACACACACTCACACACACACACTCTCACACACACATGCACTCTCACATACACACAATCACACACTCATAATCACACACTGACACACTCACACACACTCTCAATCACACACACACACTCTCACACACACACACTCACACACGCACACACACATACTCACACACACACACTCAAAATCACACTCACACACACACACACACACACTCACACTCACACTCACACACTCTCACACTCATACACACTCTCACATTCATGCACACACACACACACACACGCACACTCAGGCACACACACTCACATGCACACACTCTCACACTCACACACACACATGCACACACACACACTCAAACACACTCTCACACTCATGCACACACACTCCCACGCACACACTCTCACACACACACACACTCACACACACACACTCTCACACACACATGCACTCTCACATACACACACTCACACACTCATAATCACACACTGACACACTCACACACTCACTCTCAATCACACACACACACTCTCACACACACACACTCACACACGCACACACACATACTCACACACACACACACTCAAAATCACACTCACACACACACACACACTCACACTCACACTCACACACTCTCACACTCATACACACTCTCACATTCATGCACACACACTCACACACGCTCACACTCTCACACTCACACACACACACACACGCACACTCAGGCACACACACTCACACACACTCACTCACACACACACTGTCTCACACACACTCACACACACACAAAGTCTCGCACTCACATACTCTCACACTCACACACACTAACAATCACACACTCTCTCACACACACACTCACACTCTCACGTACACACTCACACGCACTCACAAACACTCACACACACACTCACCCATACTCACGCACCCGCATTCATACACTCGCACACTCACACTCACACACTCACGCACACTCATTCACACTCATTCACACACACTCACAGACACTCTCACACTCACACACACACACGCGCACACACACTCACACACACACACACTTGCACACATGCACAACACGCACACACGCACATACACACGCACTCTCACACTCATGCACACAAACTCTCACGCACACAGACTCACACACGCACAAAAATTCACACACACTCTCTCACGCACACTCTCACACACACGCACTCTCACACTGGCACACACTCACCTACACACAATCACTCACTCACAATCACACACTCTCACTCACACACACACAATCACTCACACTCTCTCACACACATTCACACACACACACACTCACACACACACTCACACACTCACACACACACTCTCTCTCACACACACACACACACGCGCTCACACACACACACACTCACACACACACACTCACGCACACACACATACACACACGCTCACACACACACACTCACACACACACACTCACACACACACATACACACACACTCACACACACATACACACACACACTCACACACACTCTCACACTCATACACACTTTCACATTCACGCGCACACAATCTCACACGCGCACACACACTCATGCACACACACTCACACACACATGCATACACTCACACATCCACACTCACACACACACACTCACACACTGACACACTCGCACACACACACACTCTCACACACACACATACTCTCACACTCATACACACGCTCACATTCACGCACATACTCTCACGCGTACACACTCACACACACTCACGCACACGCACGCACACACACGCACACACTCACACACATGCACACACACACTCACACACTCACACTCTCTCACACACACTCACACTCTCACACATACAAACTCGCACACTCATACAAACATTCACACATTCACACACACACTCACACACACTCACACACACTCACGCACATGCACACACACACACGCACACACTCACAAACACTCTCACATTCGCACACACTCTCAAACTCATGCACATACATTCTCATGCACACTCTCACACGCACACATACACTCACACACCCACACACACACACACACTCACACTCACACACACACTCACACACGCACACTCAGGCATACACACTCACACACACTCACACGCACACACTCTCACACTCACACACACACTCACACACACACACTCACACACGCACACTCAGGCACACACACTCACACACACTCACACACACACTGTCTCACACACAATCACACACACAATAACACACACACAAAGTCTCGCACTCACATACTCTCACACTCACACACACTCACATACACACAATCACAAACTCACAATCACACACTCACACACTCACACACTCACAATCACACACTCTCACACACACACACTCACACACTCTCACGTACACACTCACACGCACTCACAACACTCACACACACACTCACACACCCGCACTCATACACTCGCACACTCACACGCTCACGCACACTCATTCACACACACTCACACACACGCACACACTCTCACACACACACACACACATACTTGCACACATGCACACACACACGCACATACACACGCACTCTCACACTCACACGCACTCACCTACACACAATCACTCACTCACAATCACACACACACACACTCACTCACACACACACAATCACTCACACTCTCTCACACACACTCACACACACACTCTCACACACACACTCACACACTCACACACACACAAACACACACGCTCACACACACACACACACTCACACACACAGACTCACACACACACACATACACTCACACTCACACACACACACACACACAGTCACACTCACACACACTCTCACACTCATACACACTTTCACATTCACGCGCACACACTCGCACACGCGCACACACACACTCACGCACACAAACTCACACACACACATACACACACTCACACATCCACACTCATAGACGCACTCATACGCGCACACACACTCACACACACACACACTTGCACACATGCACAACACGCACACACGCACATACACACGCACTCTCACACTGACACACACTCACCTACACACAATCACTCACTCACAATCACACACTCTCACTCACACACACACAATCACTCACACTCTCTCACACACACTCACACACACACACGCTCACACACTCACACACACACTCTCTCTCACACACACACGCGCTCACACACACACACGCTCACACACACACACTCACGCACACACACATACACACACGCTCACACACACACACACTCACACACACACACTCACACACACACATACACACACACTCACACACACATACACACACACACTCACACTCACACACACTCTCACACTCATACACACTTTCACATTCACGCGCACACAATCTCACACGCGCACACACACTCATGCACACACACTCACACACACATACATACACTCACACATCCACACTCACACACACACACTCACACACTGACACACTCGCACACACACACACTCTCACACACACACATACTCTCACACTCATACACATGCTCACATTCACGCACATACTCTCACGCGCACGCACTCACACACACTCACGCACACGCACGCACACACACGCACACACTCACACACATGCACACACACGCTCACACACTCACACTCTCTCACACACACTCACACTCTCACACATACAAACTCGCACACTCATACAAACATTCACACATTCACACACACACTCACACACACTCACACACACTCACGCACATGCACACACACACACGCACACACTCACAAACACTCTCACATTCGCACACACTCTCAAACTCATGCACATACATTCTCATGCACACTCTCACATGCACACATACACTCACACACCCACACACACACACACACTCACACTCACACACACACTCACACACGCACACTCAGGCACACACACTCACACACACTCACACGCACACACTCTCACACTCACACACACACTCACACACACACACTCACACACGCACACTCAGGCACACACACTCACACACACTCACACACACACTGTCTCACACACAATCACACACACAATAACACACACACAAAGTCTCGC
>NC_091990.1:79145997-79150997 GCF_044704955.1 Pristiophorus japonicus
ACACACACTCTCACATGCACATATAACACTCTCTTGCACACACTCACACACACTCACACACAGTCACGCACACACACTCACACACCCGCACACACACAGACGCACACACACACAAACACTCACACACACTCTCACACTCACACACACTCTCACACTCATGCACACACACACACTCTCACACTCATACACACTCTCTCATTCACACACACACATTCTCACACGCACACACTCACACACATGCACACACACACTCACACACTCACACTCACACACACTCTCTCACATACTCTCTCAGACACTCTCACACACACACACTCGCACACTCATACACACACTCACACACACACAAACACAGACACACAGACACACACTCACACACTCACACAGTCACACACACTCACACACACTCATAATCACACACTGACACACTCACACACACACTCTCAATCACACACACACAATCAGACGCACTCTCACACACACACTCACACACTCACACACACATACTCACACACACACACTCAAACTCACACTCACACACACTCTCACACACACACACTCAAACTCACACTCTCACACAAACACACACACTCACACTCACTCACACACACACTCTCACACTCATACACACTCTCACATTCATTCACACACACGCTCACATGCACACACTCTCACACTCACACACACACTCTCACACGCACACTCAGGCACACACACTCACACACACTCACTCACACACACACTGTCTCACTCACACACACTCACTCACACACACACTGTCTCACACACACTCACACACACAATCACACACACACAAAGTCTCGCACTCACATACTCTCACACTCACACACACTCACAATCACACATTCTCACACACACACACTCACACACTCTCACGTTCACACTCACACGCACTCACAAACACTCACACACCCGCACTCATACACTCGCACACTCACACACTCACGCACACTCATTCACACACACTCACAGACACTCTCACACTCACACACACACACACGCACACACACTCACACACACACACTTGCACACACGCACACACACACACACACACATACACACGCACTCTCACTCTCACACACACACACACTCACACACACACACTCTCACATACACACAATCACACACTCATAATCACACAATGATACAGTCACACACACACTCTCAATCACACACACACAATCACACACACTCTCTCACACACACACTCACACACACATACTCACACACACACACACTCAAACTCAAACTCACACTCACACACACGCACACACACACACACTCACACTCACACACACACTCTCACACTCATACACACTCTCACATTCATGCACACACACTCTCTCATGCACACTCACACACACAAACACACACATTCTCACACACACACTCAGGCACACACACTCACACACACTCACTCACACACATACTGTCTCACACACACTCACACACACAATCACACACACACAAAGTCTCACACTCACATTGTCTCACACTCACACACACTGACTCACTCACAATCACACACTCTCACACACACACACTCACACACTCTCACGTACATACTCACACGCATTCACAAACACTCACACACACACTCACACACACTCACACACCCGCACTCATACACTCGCTCACTCACACACTCACGCACACACATTCACACACACTCACAGACACTCTCACACTCACACACACACACACACACACACTCACACACACACACACGCTCACTCACACACACACAATCACTCACACTCTCTCACACACACACACACTCTCACACACATACTCACACACTCACACACACACTCTCTCACACACACACACACACTCACACACACACACTCACACACACACGCATACACACACACTCACACACACATACACACACACACTCACACTCACACACTCTCACACTCATACACACTTTCACATTCACGCGCACACACTCTCACACGCTCACACACACACTCACGCACACACACTCACAAACACACACATGCACACACTCACACATCCACAATCACACACACACAAAGTCTCGCACTCACATACTCTCACACTCACACACACTCACACACTCACAATCACACAATCTCACACACCCACACTCACACACTCTCACGAACACACTCACACGCACTCACAAACACTCACACACACACTCACACACACTCACACACCCGCACT
This sequence comes from Pristiophorus japonicus, assembly GCF_044704955.1. Classification (NCBI taxonomy): domain Eukaryota; kingdom Metazoa; phylum Chordata; class Chondrichthyes; family Pristiophoridae; genus Pristiophorus; species Pristiophorus japonicus. The sequence continues at coordinate 79,148,212 of NC_091990.1, forward strand.
CATACACTCGCACACTCACACACTCATTCACACACACTCACAGACACACTCACACTCACACACACACACACGCACACACACTCACACACACACACACACACACACTTGCACACACTTGCACACACGCACACGCACATACACACGCACTCTCACACTCATGCACACACACTCACAAACACACACATACACACACTCACACATCCACACTCACACACACACTCACACACACTCAGACACTCACACACACATACAGACACACACACTCACACATACTCTCACACTCATACACACTTTCACATTCACGCGCGCACACTCTCACACGCGCACACACACTCTCACGCACACACACACTCACACACACTCACACACACACTCACACATCCACACACACACACTCACACACACTCACACTCACACACACACACGCACACACTCACACACACAGATACACACACACACTCTCACAGACACACACACTCTCACACTCATACAAACTTTCACATTCACGCGCACACACTCTCACACCCGCACACACACACTCACGCACACACACACATACACACACTCACACATCCACACTCACACACACACACTCACACACACTAACACACTGACACACCCGCACACACACACACTCTCACACACACACATACTCTCACATTCACACACACTCTCATTCACGCACATACTCTCACGCACACACACTCACACTCATACGCACACACTCACACTCATACACACACACACACTCACACACACTCACATACACACAATCACACACTCACAATCAAACACTCACACACTCACAATCACACATTCTCACACACACACACACTCACACACTCTCACTTATACGCTCACACGTACTCACAAACACTCACACACACTCACACACACTCACATACCCGCACTCATCCATTCACACACTCACACACTCATGCACACTCATTCACACACACTCACACACACTAACACACTGACACACCCGCACACACACACACTCTCACACACACACATACTCTCACATTCACACACACTCTCATTCACGCACATACTCTCACGCGCACACACTCACTCTCACACTCATGCACACACACTCTCACGCACACAGACTCACGCGCGCACACACATTCACACACACTCTCTCACGTACACTCTCACACACACATGCACTCTCACACTCACACACACTCACCTACACACAATCAATCACTCACAATCACACACTCACACACTCACACACACACTCTCACTCACACACACACAATCACTCACACTCTCTCACACACACTCACACACACACACTCTCACACACACACTCACACACTCACACACACACTCTCACACACACATACAGACACACACACTCACACTCACACACACTCTCACACTCATACACACTTTCACATTCACGCGCACACACTCTCACATGCGCACACACACTCTCACGCACACACACTCACACACACACACACACTCACACACACACTCACACATCCACACACACACACTCACACACACTCACACTCACACATTCACACACACATACAGACACACACACTCACACTCACACACACTCTCACACTCATACACACTTTCACATTCACGCGCGCACACTCTCACACGCGCACACACACTCTCACGCACACACACTCACACACACTCACACACACACTCACACATCCACACACACACACTCACACACACTCACACTCACACACACACACGCACACACTCACACACACAGATACACACACACACTCTCACAGACACACACACTCTCACACTCATACAAACTTTCACATTCACGCGCACACACTCTCACACCCGCACACACACACTCACGCACACACACACATACACACACTCACACATCCACACTCACACACACACACACTCACATACACTAACACACTGACACACCCGCACACACACACACTCTCACACACACACATACTCTCACATTCACACACACTCTCATTCACGCACATACTCTCACGCGCACACACTCACACTCATACGCACACACTCACACTCATACACACACACACACTCACACACACTCACATACACACAATCACACACTCACAATCAAACACTCACACACTCACAATCACACATTCTCACACACACACACACTCACACACTCTCACTTATACGCTCACACGTACTCACAAACACTCACACACACTCACACACACTCACATACCCGCACTCATCCATTCACACACTCACACACTCATGCACACTCATTCACACACACTCACACACACTAACACACTGACACACCCGCACACACACACACTCTCACACACACACATACTCTCACATTCACACACACTCTCATTCACGCACATACTCTCACGCGCACACACTCACTCTCACACTCATGCACACACACTCTCACGCACACAGACTCACGCGCGCACACACATTCACACACACTCTCTCACGTACACTCTCACACACACATGCACTCTCACACTCACACACACTCACCTACACACAATCAATCACTCACAATCACACACTCACACACTCACACACACACTCTCACTCACACACACACAATCACTCACACTCTCTCACACACACTCACACACACACACTCTCACACACACACTCACACACTCACACACACACTCTCACACACACATACAGACACACACACTCACACTCACACACACTCTCACACTCATACACACTTTCACATTCACGCGCACACACTCTCACATGCGCACACACACTCTCACGCACACACACTCACACACACACACACACTCACA
>NC_091990.1:79160997-79180997 GCF_044704955.1 Pristiophorus japonicus
ACTCACACACTCACACACTCACACACACTCACACACACACTCACACACACTCACACACCCGCACTCACACACTCACACTCACTCACACACACATTCGCACACACTCACACACACTCTCACACTCACATACACACTCACACACTCACACACAAACACACACTCACACATACACGCACAAACACACACACGCACACATACGCATCACACACACACACATGCACACTACACACTCACACTCACACACACTCTCACACTCATGCAGACACACTCCCACGCACACACTCTCACACGTACACACACACTCACACACACACACTCTCACACACATATGCACTCTCACATACACACAATCACACACTCATAATCACACACACACACAATCACACACACTCTCTCACACACACACACACACACGCACACTCACACACATGTATGCACACTCACACACACACACTCAAACTCACACTCACATACACACACACACTCACACTCACACAAACACACACTCTCACACACTCTCACATTCATGCACACACACTCTCATGTGCACACTCACACACATGCACACACACACTCACACACACTCTCTCACACACTCTCTCACACACACTCACACACTCTCACACACACACTCACTCACACATTCACACACACACTCACACACAAACACACTCACAGTCACATACACACACTCACACACACTCACACAGAAGCACACACACACAAACACACTCTCACACGCATACACACTCTCACATTCATGCACACACACTCTCACATGCTCACTCATCCATTCACACACTCACACACTCATGCACACTCATTCACACACACTCACACACACGCACACACACTCACAAACGCACAAACACTCGCACACACGCACACACACACGCACACACAAACACGCACACACACTCACACACTCACACACACTCACACTCACACTCATACACACTCTCACATTCATGCACACACACTCTCTCATGCACACTCACACACACAAACACACACATTCTCACACACACACTCACACACGCTCACACGCACACACTCTCACACTCACACACACTCACACACGCACACTCAGGCACACACACTCACACACACTCACTCACACACACTGTCTCACACACACACACACAAAATCACACACACACAAAGTCTCGCACTCACATACTCTCACACTCACACACACTCACATACACACAATCACACACTCACAATCACACACTCACACACTCACAATGACACACTCTCACACACACACTCACACTCTCACGTACACACTCACACGCACTCACAAACACTCACACACACACATACTCACACCCCCGCACTCATACACTCGCACACACACACTCACGCACACTCATTCACACACACTCACAGACACTCTCACACTCACACACACTTTCACATTCACGCGCACACACTCTCACATGCGCACACACACTCTCACGCACACACACACATACACACACTCACACATCCACACTCACACACACACACGCTCACACACACACACACACACTCACACACGCACACACACACTCTCACACTAATACACACTCTCACATTCACGCACACACACTCTCGCACGTGCACACACACTCTCACGCACACACACTCACACACACTCACACACTGACACACCCGCACACACACACACTCTCACACACACACATACTCTCACACTCACACACACTCTCATTCACGCACATACTCTCACGCGCACACACTCACACTCATACGCACACACTCACACTCATACACACACGCACACTCACACACACTCACAGACAAGCACACACACATACTCTCACACACATGCAGTCTCACATACACACAATCACACACTCATAATCACACATTGACACACTCACACACACACACTCACACACTCACGCATGCACACTCACACTCACACACACACTCACACACACTCACACACACTCTGACACACACACACACACTCACACTCACACTCATACACACTCTCACATTCATGCACACACACTCTCACGTGCACAATCACATACATGTACACACACACTCACACACTCACACTCGCACACACTCTCTCACACACACTCTCACACACACTCACACACACTTACACACTCACACACACTCACACATTCACACACTCTCTCACACACACTCACACACACAGTCACACACACACTCTTGCACTCACATACTCTCACACTCACACACACTCACACACTCTCTCACACACACTCACACACACAGTCACACACACACTCTCACACTCACATACACACTCTCACACTCACACACACACACACACTCACACATACACGCACAAACACACACACGCACACATACGCATCACACACACACATGCACACTCACACTCACACACACTCTCACACTCATGCACACACACTCCCATGCACACACTCTCACATGCACACACACACACACTCTCACACACACATGCACTCTCACATACACACAATCACACACTGATAATCACACACTGACACACTCACACACACACTCTCAAGCACACACACACAATCACACACACTCTCTCACACACACACACACACTCACACACACGCACACACACACATGCATGCACACTCACACACACACACTCAAACTCACACTCACATACACACACACACTCACACTCACACAAACACACACTCTCACACACTCTCATATTCATGCACACACTCTCTCATGTGCACACTCACACACATGCACACACACACTCACACACACTCTCTCACACACTCTCTCACACACACTCACACACTCTCACACACACACTCACTCACACATTCACACACACACTCACACACAAACACACTCACAGTCACACACACACTCACACACACTCACACACAAGCACACACACACAAACACACTCTCACACTCATACACACTCTCACATTCATGCACACACACTCTCACGTGCTCACTCACACACATGCACACACACACTCACACACTCACACACACTCTCTCACACACACTCTCGCACACACTCACACACTCACACACACAAACACTCACACACTCTCACACACACTCACACACACGCTCACACGCACACACACTCACACACACTCACACACACTCACACTCACACACACACTCTCACACTCATACACACTCTCACATTCATGCACACACACTCTCTCATGCACACTTACACACACAAACACACACATTCACACACACACACTCACACACGCTCACACGCACACACTCTCACACTCACACACACTCATACATGCACACTCAGGCACACACACTCACACACACTCACTCACACACACTGTCTCACACACACTCACACACAAAATCACACACACACAAAGTCTCGCACTCACATACTCTCACACTCACACACACTCACATACACACAATCACACACTCACAATCACACACTCACACACTCACAATGACACACTCTCACACACACACACTCACACTCTCACGTACACACTCACAGACACTCACACACACACATACTCACACACCCGCACTCATACACTCGCACACACACACTCACGCACACTCATTCACACACACTCACAGACACGCTCACACTCACACACACACACACGCACACACACTCACACACACACACACATTTGCACACACGCACACACACACGCACATACACACTCACTCTCACACTCATGCACACACACTCTCACGCACACAGACTCACGCGCGCACACACATTCACACACACTCTCTCACGTACACTCTCACACACACATGCACTCTCACACTCACACACACTCACCTACACACAATCAATCACTCACAATCACAAACTCACACACTCACACACACACTCTCACTCACACACACACAATCACTCACACTCTCTCACACACACACTCTCACACACACACTCACACACTCACACACATACTCTCACACACACATACAGACACACACACTCACACACACTCACACACACACACTCACACACACACTCACACTCACACACACTCTCACACTCATACACACTTTCACATTCACGCGCACACACTCTCACATGCGCACACACACTCTCACGCACACACACACATACACACACTCACACATCCACACTCACACACACACACGCTCACACACACACACACACACTCACACACGCACACACACACTCTCACACTAATACACACTCTCACATTCACGCACACACACTCTCGCACGTGCACACACACTCTCACGCACACACACTCACACACACTCACACACTGACACACCCGCACACACACACACTCTCACACACACACATACTCTCACACTCACACACACTCTCATTCACGCACATACTCTCACGCGCACACACTCACACTCATACGCACACACTCACACTCATACACACACGCACACTCACACACACTCACAGACAAGCACACACACATACTCTCACACACATGCAGTCTCACATACACACAATCACACACTCATAATCACACATTGACACACTCACACACACACACTCACACACTCACGCATGCACACTCACACTCACACACACACTCACACACACTCACACACACTCTGACACACACACACACACTCACACTCACACTCATACACACTCTCACATTCATGCACACACACTCTCACGTGCACAATCACATACATGTACACACACACTCACACACTCACACTCGCACACACTCTCTCACACACACTCTCACACACACTCACACACACTTACACACTCACACACACTCACACATTCACACACTCTCTCACACACACTCACACACACAGTCACACACACACTCTTGCACTCACATACTCTCACACTCACACACACTCACACACTCTCTCACACACACTCACACACACAGTCACACACACACTCTCACACTCACATACACACTCTCACACTCACACACACACACACACTCACACATACACGCACAAACACACACACGCACACATACGCATCACACACACACATGCACACTCACACTCACACACACTCTCACACTCATGCACACACACTCCCATGCACACACTCTCACACGCACACACACACACACTCTCACACACACATGCACTCTCACATACACACAATCACACACTGATAATCACACACTGACACACTCACACACACACTCTCAAGCACACACACACAATCACACACACTCTCTCACACACACACACACACTCACACACACGCACACACACACATGCATGCACACTCACACACACACACTCAAACTCACACTCACATACACACACACACTCACACTCACACAAACACACACTCTCACACACTCTCATATTCATGCACACACTCTCTCATGTGCACACTCACACACATGCACACACACACTCACACACACTCTCTCACACACTCTCTCACACACACTCACACACTCTCACACACACACTCACTCACACATTCACACACACACTCACACACAAACACACTCACAGTCACACACACACTCACACACACTCACACACAAGCACACACACACAAACACACTCTCACACTCATACACACTCTCACATTCATGCACACACACTCTCACGTGCTCACTCACACACATGCACACACACACTCACACACTCACACACACTCTCTCACACACACTCTCGCACACACTCACACACTCACACACACAAACACTCACACACTCTCACACACACTCACACACACGCTCACACGCACACACACTCACACACACTCACACACACTCACACTCACACACACACTCTCACACTCATACACACTCTCACATTCATGCACACACACTCTCTCATGCACACTTACACACACAAACACACACATTCACACACACACACTCACACACGCTCACACGCACACACTCTCACACTCACACACACTCATACATGCACACTCAGGCACACACACTCACACACACTCACTCACACACACTGTCTCACACACACTCACACACAAAATCACACACACACAAAGTCTCGCACTCACATACTCTCACACTCACACACACTCACATACACACAATCACACACTCACAATCACACACTCACACACTCACAATGACACACTCTCACACACACACACTCACACTCTCACGTACACACTCACAGACACTCACACACACACATACTCACACACCCGCACTCATACACTCGCACACACACACTCACGCACACTCATTCACACACACTCACAGACACGCTCACACTCACACACACACACACGCACACACACTCACACACACACACACATTTGCACACACGCACACACACACGCACATACACACTCACTCTCACACTCATGCACACACACTCTCACGCACACAGACTCACGCGCGCACACACATTCACACACACTCTCTCACGTACACTCTCACACACACATGCACTCTCACACTCACACACACTCACCTACACACAATCAATCACTCACAATCACAAACTCACACACTCACACACACACTCTCACTCACACACACACAATCACTCACACTCTCTCACACACACACTCTCACACACACACTCACACACTCACACACATACTCTCACACACACATACAGACACACACACTCACACACACTCACACTCACACACACTCTCACACTCATACACACTTTCACATTCACGCGAACACACTCTCACACGCGCACACACACTCTCACGCACACACACTCACACACACTCACACACACACTCACACATCCACACACACACACTCACACACACTCACACACACACACACACGCACACACTCACACACACAGATACACACACACACTCTCACAGACACACACAATCTCACACTCATACACACTTTCACATTCACGCGCATACACTCTCACACGCGCACACACACTCACGCACACACACACATACACACACTCACACATCCACACTCACACACACACACTGACACACCCGCACACACACACACTCTCACACACACACATACTCTCACACTCACACACACTCTCATTCACGCACATACTCTCACGCGCACACACTCACACTCATACGCACACACTCACACTCATACACACACACTCACACACACTCACACACACTCACATACACACATGCACTCTCACATACGCACAATCACACACTGATAATCACACACTGACACACTCACACACACACTCTCAAGCACACACACACAATCACACACACTCTCTCACACACACACACACTCACACACACGCACACTCACACACATGCACGCACACTCACACACACACACACTCAAACTCACACTCACATACACACACACACTCACACTCACACAAACACACACTCTCACACACTCTCACATTCATGCACACACACTCTCATGTGCACACTCACACACATGCACACACACACTCACACACACTCTCTCACACACTCTCTCACACACACTCACACACTCTCACACACACACTCACTCACACATTCACACACACACTCACACACAAACATACTCACAGTCACACACACACACTCACACACCCTCACACACAAGCACACACACACAAACACACTCTCACACTCATACACACTCTCACATTCATGCACACACACTCTCACGTGCTCACTCACACACATGCACACACACACACTCACACACTCACACACACTCTCTCACACACACTCTCGCACACACACATACTCTCACACTCACACACACTCTCATTCACGCACATACTCTCACGCGCACACACTCACACGCACACACTCACACTCATACACACACGCACACTCACACACACACACACAAGCACACGCACATACTCTCACACACATGCACTCTCACATACACACAATCACACACTCACAATCACACACTCACACACTCACAATCACACATTCACACACACACACACTCACGCACTCTCACTTATACACTCACACACACTCACAAACACTCACACACTCACACACACGCACACACACTCACATACCCGCACTCATCCATTCACACACTCACACACTCATGCACACTCACACACAAGCACACATAGACACACACACACTCAAACACACTCTCACACTCACACACACTCTCACACTCATGCACACACACTCACATGCACACACACACTCACACACTCACACTCACACACACACACACACTCAGACCCACTCCCTCACACACACTCTCTCACACACACAGTCACACACACACACCCTCTCACAGACACACTCTCACAATCACACATACTCACATACACAAAATCACTCACTCACAATCACACACTCACACACACTCTCACCTACATACACCAACACTCTCACAAACTCACACTCACACACTTACACATTCACACACACACTCACATACACTCACACACACTCACACACCCGCACTCACACACTCACACTCACTCACACACACATTTGCACACACTCACACACACTCTCACACTCACAGACACACTCACACACACACACACACACTCACTCACAATCACACTCACACACTTACACACTCACACACTCACTCACACACCCGCACTCACACACTCACACTCACAATCGCACGCACTCACACACACACACACTCACACACTCTCACTTATACACTCACACACACTCACAAACACTCACATACCCGCACTCATCCATTCACATACTCACACACTCATGCACACTCATTCACACACACTCACACTCACACTCACACACACACACGCACACACACTCACAAACGCACACACACTCGCACACACGCACACACACACGCACACACAAACACGCACATACACAATCACACACACACTCACACTCTCACACTCATACACACTCTCACATTCATGCACACACACTCTCACACGTGCACACACACTCTCACGCACACACACTCACACACACTCACACACTCACACACACTCTCACACACACACACTCTCACACTCACACATGCACACACACACACTCACACACACTCTCACACTCATGCACATACACTCCCACGCACACACTCACACATACACACACTCACACACACACACACTCAAACTCACACTCACACACACACACACACACACACACTCACACACACACACACTCACACTCACATACACACACTCTCACACTCATACAATCTCTCACATTCATGCACACACACTCTCTCACGCACACTCACACACACAAACACACACATTCTGACACGAACACTCACACACGCTCACACGCACACACTCTCACACTCACACACACACTCACACACGCACGCTCAGGCACACACACTCACACACACTCACTCACACACACACTGTCTCACACACACTCACACGCACTCACATACTCTCACACTCACACACACTCACATACACACAATCACACACTCACAATCAAACACTCACACACTCACAATCACACATTCTCACACACACACACACACTCACACACTCTCACTTATACGCTCACACGCACTCACAAACACTCACACACTCACACACACTCACACACACTCACATACCCGCACTCATCCATTCACACACTCACACACTCATGCACACTCATTCACACACATTCACACTCACACTCACACACTCACACTCACACACACACATGCACACACACTCACACACACACACACACACTTACACACACACACACACACGCACACACACACACACGCACATACACAATCACACACACACTCACACACTCACACACACACTCACACACACACGCTCACACACACGCACACACACTCACACACCCACACTCACACTCTCACACTCATACACACTCTCACATGCACGCACACACACTCTCACACGTGCACACACACTCTCACGCACACACAATCACACACTGACACACCCGCACACACACACACTCTCACACACACACATACTCTCACACTCACACACACTCTCATTCACGCACATACTCTCACGCGCACACACTCACACGCACACACTCACACTCATACACACACGCACACTCACACACACACACACAAGCACACACACATACTCTCACACACATGCACTCTCACATACACACAATCACACACTCATAATCACACATTGACACACTCACACACACACACTCACACACTCACACTCACACACACGCACACTCACACTCACACACACACTCACACACACTCACACACACTCTGACACGCACACACACACACACTCACAGTCACACTCATACACACTCTCACATTCATGCACACACTCTCACGTGCACACTCACATACATGTACACACACACTCACACACTCACAATCGCACACACTCTCTCACACACACTCTCACACACACTCACATACTCTCACTTATACGCTCACACGCACTCACAAACACTCACTCACTCACACACACTCACATACCCGCACTCATCCATTCTCACACTCACACACTCATGCACACTCATTCACGCACACTCACACTCACACTCACACACTCACACTCAAACTCACAAACACACATGCACACACACTCACACACACACACACTCACACATGCACACACACACACACGCACACACACACACGCACATACACAATCATACACACACTCACACACTCACACACACACTCACACGCACACGCTCACACACACGCACACACACTCACACACACACACTCACACTCTCACACTCATACACACTCTCACATTCACGCACACACACTCTCACAAGTGCACACACATTCTCACGCACACACACTCACACACACTCACACACTCACACACACTCTCACGCACACACACTCACACACACTCACACACACTCACGCACACACTCACACATCCACGCTCAGACACACATTCACACACTCACACACCCGCACACACACAGACGCACACCCTCACACGCACACACTCACACACATGCACACACTCACACTCACACACACTCTCTCACACACTCTCTCACAAACACTCACACACTCTCACATACACACTCACACACTCATACACACATTCACACATTCACACACACACTCACACACAAACACACTCACACTCACACACACTCACACACACTCACACACACTCACACACAAGCACACAGACACACACACACTCAAACACACTCTCACACTCACACACACTCTCACACTCATGCACACACACTCTCATGCACACACACTCACACGCACACACACACTCACACACTCACACTCACACATACACACACACTCAGACGCACTCCGTCACACACTCACTCACACACACATTCACACACACACTCTCTCACAGACACACTCTCACAATCACACATACTCACATACACAAAATCACTCACTCACAATCACACACTCACACACACTCTCACCTACATACACCAACACTCTCACCAACTCACACACACTCTCTCACACACTCTCTCACACACACTCACACACACTCACACACTCTCACACATACACTCACACATTCACACACACACTCACACACAAACACACTCACAGTCATACACACACACTCACACACACTCACACACAAGCACACACACAAACACACTCTCACACTCATACACACTCTCACATTCATGCACACACACTCTCACGTGCTCACTCACACACATGCACACACACACTCACACACTCACACACACTCTCTCACACACACTCACACACTCACACACACAAACACTCACACACTCTCACACACACGCTCACACGCACACACACTCACACACTCACACACACTCACACACTCTCTCACACACACTCGCACACACAGTCATACATACACTCTCGCACTCACATACTCTCACACTCACACACACTCACATACACACAATCACACACTCACAATCACACAATCACACACTCACAATCACACATTCTCACACACACACACACTCACACACTCTCACTTATACGCTCACACACTCTCACAAACACTCACACACTCACACACACTCACACACACTCACATACCCGCACTCATCCATTCACACACTCACACACTCATGCACACTCATTCACACACACTCACACTCACACTCACACACTCACACTCACACTCACACACACACATGCACACACACTCACACTCACACACGCACACACACACACACGCTCACGCACACACACACACGCACATACACAATCACATGCACTCACACACTCACACACTCACACACACATTCACACACACAAGCACACATAGACACACACACACTCAAACACACTCTCACACGCACACACACTCTCATGCACACACACTCACATGCACACACACACTCACACACACACTCACACTCACAAACACTCACACACAATCACGCACACACTCACACATCCACGCTCAGACACACACTCACACACTCACACACCCGCACACACACAGACGCACACACTCACACGCACACACTCACACACATGCACATACACACTCACACACACTCACACACTCACACTCACACACACTCTCTCACACACTCTCTCACAAACACTCACACACTCTCACATACACACTCACACACTCATACACACATTCACACATTCACACACACACTCACACACAAACACACTCACACTCACACACACTCACACACAAGCACACATAGACACACACACACTCAAACACACTCTCAAACGCACACACACTCTCATGCACACACACTCACACGCACACACACACTCACACTCACACTCACACATACACACACGCACTCAGACCCACTCCCTCACACACACTCTCTCACACACACAGTCACACGCACACTCTCTCACAGACACACTTTCACAATCACACATACTCACATACACAAAATCACTCACTCACAATCACACACTCACACACACTCTCACCTACATACACCAACACTCTCACAAACTCACACTCACACACTTACACACTCACACACACACTCATACACACTCACACACACTCACACACCCGCACGCACACACTCACACTCACTCACACACACATTCGCACACACTCACACACACTCTCACACTCACACACACCCTCTCACACTCACACACACACACGCACTCACAATCACACTCACGCACTTACACACTCACACACACACTCACACACCCGCACTCACACACTCACACTCACTCACACACACATTTGCACGCACTCACACACACTCTCACATTCACACACACACACTCTCACACTCACACACACACACACACTCACAATCACACATTCTCACACACACGCACACTCACACACTCTCACTCATACACTCACACGCACTCACAAACACTCACACACTCACACACACTCTCATACCCGCACTCATCCATTCACACACTCACACGCTCATGCACACTCATTCACACACACTCACACTCACACTCACACTCACACACACGCACATACACAATCACACACACACTCACACACACACTCATACACATTCTCACATTCACGCACACACACTCTCACACGTGCACACCCACTCTCACGCACACACACTCACACACACTCACACACTCACACACACTCTCACACACACACACTCTCACACTCACACACACACATGCACACACACACTCACACACACTCTCACACTCATGCACACGCACTCCCACGCACACACTCTCACACACACACACACACACTCACACATACACACTCAAACTCACACACACACACACTCACACACTCACACACTCACATACACACACTCTCACACTCATACAAACTCTCACATTCATGCACACACACTCTCTCACGCACACTCACTCACACAAACACACACATTCTGACACGCACACTCACACACGCACACACGCACACACTCTCACACTCACACACTCACACACGCATGCTCAGGCAAACACACTCACTCACACACACACTGTCTCACACACACTCACACACACAATCACACACACACAAAGGCTCGCACTCACATACTCTCACACTCACACACACTCACATACACACAATCACACACTCACAATCAAACACTGACACACTCACAATCACACATTCTCACACACACACACACACTCACACACTTTCACTTATACGCTCACACGCACTCACAAACACTCACACACACTCACACACACTCACATACCCGCACTCATCCATTCACACACTCACACACTCATGCAGACTCATTCACACACACTCACACACTCACACTCACACTCACACACACACATGCACACACACTCACACACACACACACTCACACACGCACACACACACGCACACACACTCACACACACATACACAATCACACACACACTCACACTCACACACACACTCACACACACACGCTCACACACACGCACACACACTCACACACACACACTCACACTCTCACACTCATACACACTCTCACATTCACGCACACACACTCTCACGCGTGCACACACACTCTCACGCACACACACTCACACACACTCACGCACACACTCACACACCCACGCTCAGACACACACTCACACACTCACACACCCGCACACACACAGACGCACACACTCACATGCACACACTCACACACATGCACACAAACACTCACACACACTTACACACTCACACTCACACACACTCTCTCACACACTCTCTCACAAACACTCACACACTCTCACATACACACTCACACGCTCATACACACATTCACACATTCACACACACACTCACACACAAACACACTCACACTCACACACACTCACACACACTCACACACAAGCACACAGACACACACACACTCAAACACACTCTCACACTCACACACACTCTCACACTCATGCACACACACTCTCATGCACACACACTTTCACGCACACACACACTCACACACTCACACTCACAGATACACACACACACTCAGACCCACTCCATCACACACACTCTCTCACACACACAGTCACACAAACACTTTCTCACAGACACACTCTCACAATCACACATACTCACATACACAAAATCACTCACTCACAATCACACACTCACACACACTCTCACCTACATACACCAACACTCTCACAAACTCACACTCACACACTTACACACTCACACACACACTCACACACACTCACACACACTCACACACCCGCACTCACACACTCATACTCACTCACACGCACATTCGCACACACTCACACACACACTCACACTCACACACACACACACTCACAATCACACTCACACACTTACACACTGACACACACACTCACACACCCACACTCACACACTCACACTCACTCACACACACATTCGCACGCACTCACACACACTCTCACACTCACATACACACTCTCACACTCACACACACACACACACTCACACATACACGCACAAACACACACACGCACACATACGCATCACACACACACACGCTCACACGCACACACACTCTCACACTCATGCACACACACTCCCACGCACACACTCTCACACGCACACTCACACACACACACTCTCACACACACATGCACTCTCACATACACACAATCACACACTGATAATCACACACTGACACACTCAGACACACACTCTCAAGCACACACACACAATCACACACACTCTCTCACACACACACACACACTCACACACATGCATGCACACTCACACACACTCAAACTCACACTCACATACACACACACACTCACACTCACACAAACGCACACTCTCACACACTCTCACATTCATGCACACGCACTCTCATGTGCACACTCACACACATGCACACACACACTCACACACAGTCTCTCACACACTCTCTCACACACACTCACACACACACTCACACATTCACACACACACTCACACACAAACACACTCACAGTCACACACACACACTCACACACACTCACACACAAGCACACACACACAAACACACTCTCACACTCACACACACTCTCACATTCATGCACACACACTCTCACGTGCTCACTCACACACATGCACACACACACTCACACACTCACACACACTCTCTCACACACACTCTCACACACACTCACACACTCACACACATAAACACTCACACACTGTCACACACACGCTCACACGCACACACACGCACACACACTCACACACTCACACACTCACACACACTCACACACTCTCTCACACACACTCGCACACACAGTCATACATACACTCTCGCACTCACATACTCTCACACTCACACACACTCACATACACACAATCACACACTCACAATCACACACTCACACACTCACAATCACACATTCTCACACACACACACTCACTCACTCTCACTTATACGCTCCCACGCACTCACAAACACTCACACACTCACACACACTCACACACACTCACATACCCGCACTCATCCATTCACACACTCACACACTCATGCACACTCATTCACACACACTCACACTCACACTCACACACTCACACTCACACTCACACACACACATGCACACACACTCACACTCACACACGCACACACACACACACGCTCACGCACACACACACACGCACATACACAATCACATGCACTCACACACTCACACACTCACACACACATTCACACACACAAGCACACATAGACACACACACACTCAAACACACTCTCACACGCACACACACTCTCATGCACACACACTCACATGCACACACACACTCACACACACACTCACACTCACAAACACTCACACACAATCACGCACACACTCACACATCCACGCTCAGACACACACTCACACACTCACACACCCGCACACACACAGACGCACACACTCACACGCACACACTCACACACATGCACATACACACTCACACACACTCACACACTCACACTCACACACACTCTCTCACACACTCTCTCACAAACACTCACACACTCTCACATACACACTCACACACTCATACACACATTCACACATTCACACACACACTCACACACAAACACACTCACACTCACACACACTCACACACAAGCACACATAGACACACACACACTCAAACACACTCTCAAACGCACACACACTCTCATGCACACACACTCACACGCACACACACACTCACACTCACACTCACACATACACACACGCACTCAGACCCACTCCCTCACACACACTCTCTCACACACACAGTCACACGCACACTCTCTCACAGACACACTTTCACAATCACACATACTCACATACACAAAATCACTCACTCACAATCACACACTCACACACACTCTCACCTACATACACCAACACTCTCACAAACTCACACTCACACACTTACACACTCACACACACACTCATACACACTCACACACACTCACACACCCGCACGCACACACTCACACTCACTCACACACACATTCGCACACACTCACACACACTCTCACACTCACACACACCCTCTCACACTCACACACACACACGCACTCACAATCACACTCACGCACTTACACACTCACACACACACTCACACACCCGCACTCACACACTCACACTCACTCACACACACATTTGCACGCACTCACACACACTCTCACATTCACACACACACACTCTCACACTCACACACACACACACACTCACAATCACACATTCTCACACACACGCACACTCACACACTCTCACTCATACACTCACACGCACTCACAAACACTCACACACTCACACACACTCTCATACCCGCACTCATCCATTCACACACTCACACGCTCATGCACACTCATTCACACACACTCACACTCACACTCACACTCACACACACGCACATACACAATCACACACACACTCACACACACACTCATACACATTCTCACATTCACGCACACACACTCTCACACGTGCACACCCACTCTCACGCACACACACTCACACACACTCACACACTCACACACACTCTCACACACACACACTCTCACACTCACACACACACATGCACACACACACTCACACACACTCTCACACTCATGCACACGCACTCCCACGCACACACTCTCACACACACACACACACACTCACACATACACACTCAAACTCACACACACACACACTCACACACTCACACACTCACATACACACACTCTCACACTCATACAAACTCTCACATTCATGCACACACACTCTCTCACGCACACTCACTCACACAAACACACACATTCTGACACGCACACTCACACACGCACACACGCACACACTCTCACACTCACACACTCACACACGCATGCTCAGGCAAACACACTCACTCACACACACACTGTCTCACACACACTCACACACACAATCACACACACACAAAGGCTCGCACTCACATACTCTCACACTCACACACACTCACATACACACAATCACACACTCACAATCAAACACTGACACACTCACAATCACACATTCTCACACACACACACACACTCACACACTTTCACTTATACGCTCACACGCACTCACAAACACTCACACACACTCACACACACTCACATACCCGCACTCATCCATTCACACACTCACACACTCATGCAGACTCATTCACACACACTCACACACTCACACTCACACTCACACACACACATGCACACACACTCACACACACACACACTCACACACGCACACACACACGCACACACACTCACACACACATACACAATCACACACACACTCACACTCACACACACACTCACACACACACGCTCACACACACGCACACACACTCACACACACACACTCACACTCTCACACTCATACACACTCTCACATTCACGCACACACACTCTCACGCGTGCACACACACTCTCACGCACACACACTCACACACACTCACGCACACACTCACACACCCACGCTCAGACACACACTCACACACTCACACACCCGCACACACACAGACGCACACACTCACATGCACACACTCACACACATGCACACAAACACTCACACACACTTACACACTCACACTCACACACACTCTCTCACACACTCTCTCACAAACACTCACACACTCTCACATACACACTCACACGCTCATACACACATTCACACATTCACACACACACTCACACACAAACACACTCACACTCACACACACTCACACACACTCACACACAAGCACACAGACACACACACACTCAAACACACTCTCACACTCACACACACTCTCACACTCATGCACACACACTCTCATGCACACACACTTTCACGCACACACACACTCACACACTCACACTCACAGATACACACACACACTCAGACCCACTCCATCACACACACTCTCTCACACACACAGTCACACAAACACTTTCTCACAGACACACTCTCACAATCACACATACTCACATACACAAAATCACTCACTCACAATCACACACTCACACACACTCTCACCTACATACACCAACACTCTCACAAACTCACACTCACACACTTACACACTCACACACACACTCACACACACTCACACACACTCACACACCCGCACTCACACACTCATACTCACTCACACGCACATTCGCACACACTCACACACACACTCACACTCACACACACACACACTCACAATCACACTCACACACTTACACACTGACACACACACTCACACACCCACACTCACACACTCACACTCACTCACACACACATTCGCACGCACTCACACACACTCTCACACTCACATACACACTCTCACACTCACACACACACACACACTCACACATACACGCACAAACACACACACGCACACATACGCATCACACACACACACGCTCACACGCACACACACTCTCACACTCATGCACACACACTCCCACGCACACACTCTCACACGCACACTCACACACACACACTCTCACACACACATGCACTCTCACATACACACAATCACACACTGATAATCACACACTGACACACTCAGACACACACTCTCAAGCACACACACACAATCACACACACTCTCTCACACACACACACACACTCACACACATGCATGCACACTCACACACACTCAAACTCACACTCACATACACACACACACTCACACTCACACAAACGCACACTCTCACACACTCTCACATTCATGCACACGCACTCTCATGTGCACACTCACACACATGCACACACACACTCACACACAGTCTCTCACACACTCTCTCACACACACTC
>NC_091990.1:79183497-79260997 GCF_044704955.1 Pristiophorus japonicus
TCACAAACACTCACAAACTCTCACACACCCACTCACACACTCATACACACATTCACACATTCACACACACACTCACACACAAACACACTCACACTCACACACACTCTCACACACTCACACACAGGCACACATAGACACACACACTCAAACACACTCTCACACTCACACACAGTCTCACACTCATGCACACACACTCTCACGCACACACACTCACACACTCACACTCACACATACACACACACACACTCAGACCCACTCCCTCACACACTCTCTCACACAAACAGTCACACACACACACTCTCTCACAGACACACTCTCACACTCACACATACTCACATACACAAAATCACTCACTCACAATCACACACTCACACACACTCTCACCTACATACACCAACACTCTCACAAACTCACACTCACACACTTACACACTCACACACACACTCACATACACTCACACACACTCACACACCCGCACTCACACACTCACACTCACTCACACACACATTCGCACACACTCACACACACTCTCTCACACTCACACACACACACACTCGCAATCACACATTCTCACACACACACACTCACACACTCTCACTTATACACTCACATGCACTCACAAACACTCACACACACTCACATACCCGCACTCATCCATTCACACACTCACACACTCATGCACACTCATTCACACACACTCACACTCACACACATACACACGCACACACACTCACAATCACACATTCTCACACACACACTCACACACTCTCACTTATACACTCACATGCATTCACAAACACTCACACACTCACACACACACACACTCACATACATGCACTCATCCATTCACACACTCACACACTCATGCACACTCATTCACACACACTCACACTCACACTCACATACACACACACGCACACACACTCACACACGCACACGCACTCGCACACACGCACACACTCACACACCCGCACTCACACACACTCTCACACTCACACATACACACACACACTCAGACGCACTCCCTCACACACACTCTCTCACACACACGGTCACACACACACACTCTCTCACAGACACACTCTCACACTCACACACACTCACATACACAAAATAACTCACTCACAATCACACACTCACACACACTCTCACCTACATATACCAACACTCTCACAAACTCACACTCACACATTTACACACTCACACACACACTCACACACACTCACACAAATCACACACCCGCACCCACACACACTCTCACAATCACACACACACACACACATACACGCACAAACACACACACACACACACATACGCATCACACACATACATGCACACAACACACTCACACTCACACACACTCTCACACTCATGCACACACACTCCCACGCTCTCACACGCACACACACACTCACACACACTCACACACACACACTCTCACACACACATGCACTCTCACATACACACAATCAAAAACTCATAATCACACACTGACACACTCACACACACTCTCAATCACACTCACGCAATCATACACTCTCTCTCACACATGCACTCACACACTCACACACACGCAAGCACACTCACACACACGCACGCACACTCACACACACACAGTCACACACACACACACGCACACTCAAACTCACACTCACACACACACACACTCACACTCACACACACACACTCTCACACTCATACACACTCTCACACATGCACACACACACTCTCACACACTCTCTCACACACAATCACACACTCTCACACACACACTAACACACTCATACACACACTCACACATTCACACACACACTTACATACAAACACACTCACACTCACACTCACACACACTCACACACAAGCACACACACACACACACTCTCACACTCATGCACACACACTCTCGCGCACACACACTCACACACACTCACACACAAACACACTCACACTCACACACACACACTCACACACAAGCACACACACACACACACACTCAAACACACTTTCACACACACACACTCTCACACTCATGCATACACACTCTCACACACACACACTCACACGCGCACACACACTCACACACTCACACTCACACACACACACACTCAGACCACTCCCTCACACACACTCTCTCACACACACAGTCACACACACACTCTCTCTCACAGACACACTCTCACACTTACACACACTCACATACACAAAATCACTCACTCACAATCACACACTCACACACACTCTCACCTACATATACCTACACTCTCACAAACTCACACTCACACACTTACACACTCACACACACACACACTCACACACTCACACACCCACACTCACACACACTCTCACACTCACACACACACACACATACACGCACAAACACACACACACACACACATACGCATCACACACACACATGCACACAACACACTCTCACACTCATGCACACACACTCCCACGCTCTCACACGCACACACACACTCACACACACACTCTCACACACACATGCACTCTCACATACACACAATCAAAAACTCATAATCACACACTGACACACTCACACACACTCTCAATCACACTCACGCAATCATACACTCTCTCTCACACATGCACTCACACACTCACACACACGCAAGCACACTCACACACACGCACGCACACTCACACACACACAGTCACACACACACACACGCACACTCAAACTCACACTCACACACACACACTCACACTCACGCACACACACTCTCACACTCATACACACTCTCACATCCATGCACACACACTCTCACGTGCACCCTCACACATGCACACACACACTCTCACACACTCTCTCACACACACTCACACACTCTCACACACACACTAACACACTCATACACACACTCACACATTCACACACACACTTACACACAAACACACTCACACTCACACTCACACACACTCACACACAAGCACACACACACACACACTCTCACACTCATGCACACACACTCTCGCGCACACACACTCACACACACTCACACACAAACACACTCACACTCACACACACACACTCACACACAAGCACACACACACACACTCAAACACACTTTCACACACACACACACTCTCACACTCATGCACACACACTCTCACGCACACACACTCACACGCGCACACACACTCACACACTCACACTCACACGCACACACACTCAGACCCACTCCCTCACACACACTCTCTCACACACACAGTCACACACACACTCTCTCTCACAGACACACTCTCACACTCACACACACTCACATACACAAAATCACTCACTCACAATCACACACTCACACACACTCTCACCTACATATACCAACACTCTCACAAACTCACACTCACACACTTACACACTCACACACACACTCACACACACTCACACACTCACACACCCGCACTCACACACACTCTCACACTCACACACACACACACATACGCACACAAACACACACACACACACACATACGCATCACACACACACATGCACACAACACACTCACACTCAC
The DNA here is from genome assembly GCF_044704955.1 of Pristiophorus japonicus. Classification (NCBI taxonomy): domain Eukaryota; kingdom Metazoa; phylum Chordata; class Chondrichthyes; family Pristiophoridae; genus Pristiophorus; species Pristiophorus japonicus. Next base: position 79,187,028 of record NC_091990.1, read on the forward strand.
ACACACTCTCACACTCATGCACACACACTCCCACGCTCTCACACGCACACACACACTCACACACACACACTCTCACACACACATGCACTCTCACATACACACAATCAAAAACTCATAATCACACACTGACACACTCACACACACTCTCAATCACACTCACGCAATCATACACTCTCTCTCACACATGCACTCACACACTCACACACACGCAAGCACACTCACACACACGCACGCACACTCACACACACACAGTCACACACACACACACACGCACACTCAAACTCACACTCACACACACACACTCACACTCACATACACACACTCTCACACTCATACACACTCTCACATCCATGCACACACACTCTCACGTGCACACTCACACATGCACACACACACTCTCACACACTCTCTCACACACACTCACACACTCTCACACACACACTAACACACTCATACACACACTCACACATTCACACACACACTCACACACACACACACACTCACACTCACACACACTCACACGCAAGCACACACACACACACTCTCACACTCATGCACACACACTCTCGCACACACACACTCACACACACACACTCACACACAAACACACTCACACTCACACACACACACTCACACACAAGCAAACACACACACACTCAAACACACTTTCACACACACACACACACACTCTCACACTCATGCACACACACTCTCACGCACACACACTCACACACAAACACACTCACACACAAACACACTCACACTCACACACACTCACACACACTCACACACAAGCACACATAGACACACACACACTCAAACACACTCACACACACTCTCACACTCATGCACACACACTCTCATGCACACCCACTCACACGCACACACACACTCACACACTCACACTCACACATACACACACACACTCAGACCCACTCCCTCACACACACTCTCTCACACACACAGTCACACACACACATTCTCTCACAGACACACTCTCACACATACTCAAATACACAAAATCACTCACTCACAATCACGCACTCACACACACTCTCACCTACATACACCAACACTCTCACAAACTCACACTCACACACTCACTCACACACACACTCACACACACTCACACACACTCTCACACTCACACACACACTCTCACACTCACACACACTCAGAATCACACTCACACACTTACACACTCACACACACACTCACACACCCGCACTCACACACTCACACTCACTCACGCACACATTCGCACACACTCACACACACTCTCACACTCACACACACACTCTCACACTCACACACACACACACACTCACAATCACACATTCTCACACACACACACTCACACACTCTCACTTATGCACTCACAAACACTCACACACACACACACTCACATACCCGCACTCATCCATTCACACACTCACACACTCATGCACACTCATTCACACACACTCACACTCACACTCACACTCACACTCTCACACACACACACACACACACACACACACACACTCACACAAGCACACACACTCGCACACACACACACACACACACACACGCACATACACAATCACACACACACTCACACACACACACACTCACTCACACACAATCACTCACACTCTCTCACACACACTCACACACACACACTCACACACACTCTCACACTCATATACACTCTCACATTCACGCACACACACTCTCACATGTGCACACACACTCTCACGCACACACACTCACACACACTCTCACACACTCACACACAAGCACACATAGACACACACACTCAAGCACACTCTCACACTCACACACAGTCTCACACTCATGCACACACACTCTCACGCACACACACTCACACGCACACTCACACTCACACACTCACACTCACACATACACACACACACACTCAGACCCACTCCCTCACACACACTCTCTCACACACACGGTCACACACACACACTCTCTCACAGACACACTCTCACACTCACACATACTCACATACACAAAATAACTCACTCACAATCACACACTCACACACACTCTCACCTACATATACCAACACTCTCACAAACTCACACTCACACACTTACACACTCACACACACACTCACACACACTCACACACTCACACACCCGCACTCACACACACTCTCACACTCACACACACACAAACATACGCGCACAAACACACACACACACACATACGCATCACACACACACATGCGCACAACACACTCACACTCACACATACTCTCACACTCATGCACACACACTCCCACGCTCTCACACACACACACACACTCACACACACTCACACACACACACTCTCACACACACATGCACTCTCACATACACACAATCAAAAACTCATAATCACACACTGACACACTCACACACACTCTCAATCACACTCACGCAATCATACACTCTCTCTCACACATGCACTCACACACTCACACACACGCAAGCACACTCACACTCACGCACGCACACTCACACACACACAGTCACACACACACACACGCACACTCAAACTCACACTCACACACACACACACTCACACTCACACACACACACTCTCACACTCATACACACTCTCACATCCATGCACACACACTCTCACGTGCACACTCACACATGCACACACACTCTCACACACTCTCTCACACACACTCACACACTCTCACACACACTCTCTCACACACTCTCACACTCTCACACATTCACACACACACTTACACACAAACACACTCACACTCACACTCACACACACTCACACACAAGCACACACACACACACACTCTCACACTCACGCACACACACTCTCGCGCACACACACTCACACACACTCACACACAAACACACTCACACTCACACACACACACTCACACACACAATCACACACTCACACACACACACACACACGCTCACACACACGCACACACACTCACACACACACACTCACACTCTCACACTCATACACACTCTCACATTCACGCACACACACTCTCACACGTGCACACACACTCTCACGCACACACACTCACACACACTCACACACTCACACACAATCTCACACACACACTCTCACACTCACACACACACACACATGCACACACACACACTCACACACACTCTCAAACTCATGCACACACACTCCCACGCACACACTCTCACACACACACACACACTCACACACACACACTCAAACTCACACTCACACACACACACACACACTCACACTCACACTCACATACACACACTCTCACACTCATACAAACTCTCACATTCATGCACACACACTCTCTCACGCACACTCACACACACAAACACACACATTCTGACACGCACACTCACAGACGTTCACACGCACACACTCTCACACTCACACACGCACTCACACACGCACGCTCAGGCACACACACTCACACACACTCACTCACACACACACTGTCTCACACACACTCACACACACAATCACACACACACAAAGGCTCGCACTCACATACTCTCACACTCACACACACTCACATACACACAATCACACACTCACAATCACACACTCACACACTCACACTCTCACATTCTCACACACACACACTCTCACACTCTCACGTACACACACTCTCACTCTCACGTACACACTCACACGCACTCACAAACACTCACACACCCGCACTCATACACCCGCTCACTCACACTCACACACACTCATTCACACACACTCACAGACACTCTCACACTCACATACACACACACGCACACACACTCACACACACACACGCAGATACACACGCACTCTCACACTCATACACACTTTCACATTCACACGCACACACTCTCACACGCGCACACACACACTCATGCACACACACTCACACACACACACAATCACACACACTCTCTCACACACACACTAACACACTCACACACACACTCACACACGCTCTCACGCACACACTCTCACACTCACTGTCTCACACACACTCACACACACAATCACACACACACAAAGTCTCGCACTCACATACTCTCACACTCACACACACTCACATACACACAATCACACACTCACACACTCACACACTCACAATCACACACTCTCACACACACACACTCACACACTCTCACGTACACACTCACACACACTCATAAACACTCACACGCCCGCACTCATACACTCGCACACTCACACACACTCATTCACACACACTCACAGACACTCTCACACTCACACACACACACACACACACACACATGCACACACACTCTCACAAACACACACACATGCACACACGCACACACACACACGCACACACACACTCACACACTCACACTCACGCATACGCACACACACTCAGACCCACTCCGTCACACACTCTCTCACACACACAGTCACACACACATACTCTCTCACAGACACACTCTCACACTCACACATACTCACATACACAAAATCACTCACTCACAATCACACACTCACACACACTCTCACCTACATACACCAACACTCTCACAAACTCACACTCACACACTTACACACTCACACACACACTCACATACACTCACACACACTCTCTCACACTCACACACACACACTCGCAGTCACACATTCTCACACACACACACACTCACACACTCTCACTTATACACTCACATGCACTCACAAACACTCACACACTCACACACACTCACACACACTCACATACCCGCACTCATCCATTCACACACTCACACACTCATGCACACTCATTCACATACACTCACACTCACACTCACACACATACACACGCACACACACTCACAATCACACATTCTCACACACACACTCACACACTCTCACTTATACACTCACATGCACTCACACACACTCACACACTCACACACACACACACTCACATACCCGCACTCATCCATTCACACACTCACACACTCATGCACACTCATTCACACACACTCACACTCACACTCACACACACACACACGCACACACACTCACACACGCACACGCACTCGCACACACGCACACACACGCACACACACACACGCACATAAACAATCACACACACAGTCACACACACACACACTCACTCACACACAATCACTCACACTCTCTCACACACACTCACACACACACACTCACACACACAATCACACACTCACACACACACACACACACACACGCTCACACACACGCATACACACTCACACACACACACTCACACACACTCTCAAACTCATGCACACACACTCCCACGCACACACTCTCACACGTGCACACACACTCTCACGCACACACACATACACACAATCACCCACTCACAATCATACACTCACACACTCACACTCTCACAGTCTCACACACACACACTCTCACACTCTCACACACACACTAACACACTCATACACACACTCACACATTCACACACACACTCACACACACACACACTCACACTCACACACACTCACACACAAGCACACACACACACTCTCACACTCATGCACACACACTCTCGCACACACACACTCACACACACACACACTCACACACAAACACACTCACACTCACACACACACACTCACACACAAGCAAACACACACACACTCAAACACACTTTCACACACACACACACACTCTCACACTCATGCACACACACTCTCACGCACACACACTCACACACAAACACACTCACACACAAACACACTCACACTCTCACACACTCACACACACTCACACACAAGCACACATAGACACACACACACTCAAACACACTCACACACACTCTCACACTCATGCACACACACTCTCATGCACACCCACTCACACGCACACACACACTCACACACTCACACTCACACATACACACACACACTCAGACCCACTCCCTCACACACACTCTCTCACACACACAGTCACACACACACATTCTCTCACAGACACACTCTCACACTCACACATACGCAAATACACAAAATCACTCACTCACAATCACACACTCACACACACTCTCACCTACATACACCAACACTCTCACAAACTCACACTCACACACTCACTCACACACACACTCACACACACTCACACACACTCTCACACTCACACACACACTCTCACACTCACACACACTCAGAATCACACTCACACACTTACACACTCACACACACACTCACACACCCGCACTCACACAATCACACTCACTCACGCACACATTCGCACACACTCACACACACTCTCACACTCACACACACACTCTCACACTCACACACACACACACACTCACAATCACACATTCTCACACACACACACTCACACACTCTCACTTATACACTCACATGCACTCACAAACACTCACACACGCACACACTCACATACCCGCACTCATCCATTCACACACTCACACACTCATGCACACTCATTCACACACACTCACACTCACACTCACACTCTCACACACACACACACACACACACACTCACACATGCACAGACACAATCACACACACACTCACACACACACACTCACTCACACACAATCACTCACACTCTCTCACACACACTCACACACACACACTCACACACACTCTCACACTCATATACACTCTCACATTCACGCACACACACTCTCACACGTGCACACACACTCTCACGCACACACACTCACACACACTCTCACACACTCACACACAAGCACACATAGACACACACACTCAAACACACTCTCACACTCACACACAGTCTCACACTCATGCACACACACTCTCACGCACACACACTCACACGCACACTCACACTCACACACTCACACTCACACATACACACACACACACACTCAGACCCACTCCCTCACACACACTCTCTCACACACACGGTCACACACACACACTCTCTCACAGACACACTCTCACACTCACACACACTCACATACACAAAATCACTCACTCACAATCACACACTCACACACACTCTCACCTACATATACCAACACTCTCACAAACTCACACTCACACACTTACACACTCACACACACACTCACACACACTCACACACTCACACACCCGCACTCACACACACTCTCACACTCACACACACACACACATACACGCACAAACACACACACACACACACATATGCATCACACACACACATGCACACAACACACTCACACTCACACACACTCTCACACTCATGCACACACACTCCCACGCTCTCACACGCACACACACACTCACACACACTCACACATACACACTCTCACACACACATGCACTCTCACATACACACAATCAAAAACTCATAATCACACACTGACACACTCACACACACTCTCAATCACACTCACGCAATCATACACTCTCTCTCACACATGCACTCACACACTCACACACACGCAAGCACACTCACACACACGCACGCACACTCACACACACACAGTCACACACACACACACGCACACTCAAACTCACACTCACACACACACACACTCACACTCACACACACACACTCTCACACTCATACACACTCTCACATCCATGCACACACACTCTCACGTGCACACTCACACATGCACACACACACTCTCACACACTCTCTCACACACACTCACACACTCTCACACACACTCTCACACACACTCTCTCACACACTCACACACTCTCACACATTCACACACACACTTACACACAAACACACTCACACTCACACTCACACACACTCACACACAAGCACACACTCTCACACTCACGCACACACACTCTCGCGCACACACACTCACACACACTCACACACAAACACACTCACACACAAGCAAACACACACACACTCAAACACACTTTCACACACACACACACACTCTCACACTCATGCACACACACTCTCACGCACACACACTCACACACAAACACACTCACACACAAACACACTCACACTCACACACACACACTCACACACACAATCACACACTCACACACACACACACACACGCTCACACACACGCACACACACTCACACACACACACTCACACTCTCACACTCATACACACTCTCACATTCACGCACACACACTCTCACACGTGCACACACACTCTCACGCACACACACTCACACACACTCACACACTCACACACAATCTCACACACACACTCTCACACTCACACACACACACATGCACACACACACACTCACACACACTCTCAAACTCATGCACACACACTCCCACGCACACACTCTCACACACACACACACACTCACACACACACACTCAAACTCACACTCACACGCACACACACACACTCACACTCACACTCACATACACACACTCTCACACACATACAAACTCTCACATTCATGCACACACACTCTCTCACGCACACTCACACACACAAACACACACATTCTGACACGCACACTCACAGACGTTCACACGCACACACTCTCACACTCACACACACACTCACACACGCACGCTCAGGCACACACACTCACACACACTCACTCACACACACACTGTCTCACACATACTCACACACACAATCACACACACACAAAGGCTCGCACTCACATACTCTCACACTCACACACACTCACATACACACAATCACACACTCACAATCACACACTCACACACTCACACTCTCACATTCTCACACACACACACTCTCACACTCTCACGTACACACACTCTCACTCTCACGTACACACTCACACGCACTCACAAACACTCACACACCCGCACTCATACACCCGCTCACTCACACTCACACACACTCATTCACACACACTCACAGACACTCTCACACTCACATACACACACACGCACACACACTCACACAAACACACACACTTGCACACACGCACACACACACACGCAGATACACACGCTCACACACACACGCAGATACACACGCACTCTCACACTCATACACACTTTCACATTCACACGCACACACTCTCACACGCGCACACACACACTCATGCACACACACTCACACACACACACAATCACACACACTCTCTCACACACACACTAACACACTCACACACACACTCACACACGCTCTCACGCACACACTCTCACACTCACTGTCTCACACACACTCACACACACAATCACACACACACAAAGTCTCGCACTCACATACTCTCACACTCACACACACTCACATACACACAATCACACACTCACACACTCACACACTCACAATCACACACTCTCACACACACACACTCACACACTCTCACGTACACACTCACACGCACTCATAAACACTCACACGCCCGCACTCATACACTCGCACACTCACACACACTCATTCACACACACTCACAGACACTCTCACACTCACACACACACACACACATGCACACACACTCTCACAAACACACACACATGCACACACGCACACACACACACGCACACACACACTCACACACTCACACTCACGCATACACACACACACTCAGACCCACTCCGTCACACACTCTCTCACACACACAGTCACACACACATACTCTCTCACAGACACACTCTCACACTCACACATACTCACATACACAAAATCACTCACTCACAATCACACACTCACACACACTCTCACCTACATACACCAACACTCTCACAAACGCACACTCACACACTTACACACTCACACACACACTCACATACACTCACACACACTCACACACCCGCACTCACACACTCACACTCACTCACACACACATTCGCACACACTCACACACACTCTCTCACACTCACACACACACACACTCGCAATCACACATTCTCACACACACACACACTCACACACTCTCACTTATACACTCACATGCACTCACAAACACTCACACACTCACACACACTCACACACACTCACACACACTCACATACCCGCACTCATCCATTCACACACTCAAACACTCATGCACACTCATTCACACACACTCACACTCACACACATACACACGCACACACACTCACAATCACACACACACACACACACGCTCACACACACGCACACACACTCACACACACACACTCACACTCTCACACTCATACACACTCTCACATTCACGCACACACACTCTCACACGTGCACACACACTCTCACGCACACACACTCACACACACTCACACACTCACACACAATCTCACACACACACTCTCACACTCACACACACACACACATGCACACACACACACACTCACACACACTCTCAAACTCATGCACACACACTCCCACGCACACACTCTCACACACACACACACACTCACACACACACACTCAAACTCACACTCACACGCACACACACACACTCACACTCACACTCACATACACACACTCTCACACTCATACAAACTCTCACATTCATGCACACACACTCTCTCACGCACACTCACACACACAAACACACACATTCTGACACGCACACTCACAGACGTTCACACGCACACACTCTCACACTCACACACACACTCACACACGCACGCTCAGGCACACACACTCACACACACTCACGCACACACACACACTGTCTCACACATACTCACACACACAATCACACACACACAAAGGCTCGCACTCACACACTCACACACTCACACACACTCACATACACACAATCACACACTCACAATCACACACTCACACACTCACACTCTCACATTCTCACACACACACACTCTCACACTCTCACGTACACACACTCTCACTCTCACGTACACACTCACACGCACTCACAAACACTCACACACCCGCACTCATACACCCGCTCACTCACACTCACACACACTCATTCACACACACTCACAGACACTCTCACACTCACATACACACACACGCACACACACTCACACAAACACACACACTTGCACACACGCACACACACACACGCAGATACACATGCACACACACACACGCAGATACACACGCACTCTCACACTCATACACACTTTCACATTCACACGCACACACTCTCACACGCACACACACACACTCATGCACACACACTCACACACACACACAATCACACACACTCTCTCACACACACACTAACACACTCACACACACACTCACACACGCTCTCACGCACACACTCTCACACTCACTGTCTCACACACACTCACACACACAATCACACACACACAATGTCTCGCACTCACATACTCTCACACTCACACACACTCACATACACACAATCACACACTCACACACTCACACACTCACAATCACACACTCTCACACACACACACTCACACACTCTCACGTACACACTCACACGCACTCATAAACACTCACACGCCCGCACTCATACACTCGCACACTCACACACACTCATTCACACACACTCACAGACACTCTCACACTCACACACACACACACACATGCACACACACTCTCACAAACACACACACATGCACACACGCACACACACACACGCACACACACACTCACACACTCACACTCACGCATACACACACACACTCAGACCCACTCCGTCACACACTCTCTCACACACACAGTCACACACACATACTCTCTCACAGACACACTCTCACACTCACACATACTCACATACACAAAATCACTCACTCACAATCACACACTCACACACACTCTCACCTACATACACCAACACTCTCACAAACTCACACTCACACACTTACACACTCACACACACACTCACATACACTCACACACACTCACACACCCGCACTCACACACTCACACTCACTCACACACACATTCGCACACACTCACACACACTCTCTCACACTCACACACACACACACTCGCAATCACACATTCTCACACACACACACACTCACACACTCTCACTTATACACTCACATGCACTCACAAACACTCACACACTCACACACACTCACACACACTCACACACACTCACATACCCGCACTCATCCATTCACACACTCAAACACTCATGCACACTCATTCACACACACTCACACTCACACACATACACACGCACACACACTCACAATCACACATTCTCACACACACACTCACACACTCTCACTTATACACTCACATGCACTCACAAACACTCACACACTCACACACACACACACTCACATACCCGCACTCATCCATTCACACACTCACACACTCATGCACACTCATTCACACACACTCACACTCACACTCACACACACACACGCACACACACTCACACACGCACACGCACGCACGCACACACACGCACACACACACACACATACACAATCACACACACAGTCACACACACACACACTCACTCACACACAATCACTCACACTCTCTCACACACACTCACACACACACACTCACACACACAATCACACACTCACACACACACACACGCTCACACACACGCACACACACTCACACACACACACTCACACTCTCACACTCATACACACTCTCACATTCACGCACACACACTCTCACACGTGCACACACACTCTCACGCACACACACTCACACACACTCACACACTCACACACAATCTCACACACACACACTCTCACACTCACACACACACACACATGCACACACTCACACTCACACACACTCTCAAACTCATGCACACACACTCCCACGCACACACTCACACACACACACACACACTCACACACACACACATACACACAATCACCCACTCACAATCATACACTCACACACTCACACTCTCACAGTCTCACACACACACACTCTCACACTCTCACGTACACACACTCTCACTCTCACGTACACACTCACACGCACTCACAAACTCTCACACACCCGCACTCATACACCCGCTCACTCACACTCACACACACTCATTCACACACACTCACAGACACTCTCACACTCACATACACACACACGCACGCACACTCACACACACACACTTGCACACACGCACACACACACGCAGATACACACGCACTCTCACACTCATACACACTTTCACATTCACGCGCACACACTCTCACACGCGCACACACACACTCATGCACACACACTCACACACACACACAATCACACACACTCTCTCACACACACACTAACACACTCACACATACACACTCACACACGCTCTCACGCACACACTCTCACACTCACTGTTTCACACACACTCACACACAGAATCACACACACAAAGTCTCGCACTCACATACTCTCACACTCACACACACTCACATACACACAATCACACACTCACATACACACAATCACACACTCACAATCACACACTCACACACTCACAATCACACACTCTCACACACACACACTCACAAACTCTCACGTACACACTCACACGCACTCACAAACACTCACACGCCCGCACTCATACACTCGCACACTCACACACACTCATTCACACACACTCACAGACACTCTCACACTCACACACACACTCACACACATGCACACACACTCTCACAAACACACACACATGCACACACGCACACACACACGCACACACACTCACTTATACACTCACATGCACTCACAAACACTCACACACTCACACACACACACACTGACATACCCGCACTCATCCATTCACACACTCACACACTCATGCACACTCATTCACACACACTCACACTCACACTCACACACACACACGCACACGTACTCACACACGCACACGCATTCGCACACACGCACACACACGCACACACACACACGCACATACACAATCACACACACAGTCACACACACACACACTCACTCACACACAATCACTCACACTCTCTCACACACACTCACACACACACACTCACACACAGAATCACACACTCACACACACACACACACACACGCTCACACACACGCACACACACTCACACACACACACTCACACTCTCACACTCATACACACTCTCACATTCACGCACACACACTCTCACACGTGCACATACACTCTCACGCACACACACTCACACACACTCACACACTCACACACAATCTCACACACACACACTCTCACACTCACACACACACATGCACACACACACACTCACACACACTCTCAAACTCATGCACACACACTCCCACGCACACACTCTCACACACACACACACACACACACTCACACACACACACTCAAACTCTCACTCACACACACACACACACACACACTCACACTCACACTCACATACACACACTCTCACACTCATACAAACTCTCACATTCATGCACACACAATCTCTCATGCACACTCACACACACAAACACACACATTCTGACACGCACACTCACACACATTCACACGCACACACTCTCACACTCACACACACACTCACACACGCACGCTCAGGCACACACACTCACACACACTCACTCACGCACACACTGTCTCACACACACTCACACACACAATCACACACACACAAAGGCTCGCACTCACATACTCTCACACTCACACACACTCACATACACACAATCACCCACTCACAATCATACACTCACACACTCACACTCTCACAGTCTCACACACACACACTCTCACACTCTCACGTACACACACTCTCACTCTCACGTACACACTCACACGCACTCACAAACTCTCACACACCCGCACTCATACACCCGCTCACTCACACTCACACACACTCATTCACACACACTCACAGACACTCTCACACTCACATACACACAGACGCACACACACTCACACACACACACACTTGCACACACGCACACACATACGCAGATACACACGCACTCTCACACTCATACACACTTTCACATTCACGCGCACACACTCTCACACGCGCACACACACACTCATGCACACACACTCACACACACACACAATCACACACAATCTCTCACACACACACTAACACACTCACACACACACTCACACACGCTCTCACGCACACACTCTCACACTCACTGTCTACACACACTCACACACACAATCACACGCACAAAGTCTCACACTCACATACTCTCACACTCACACACACTCACATACACACAATCACACACTCACAATCACACACTCACACACTCACAATCACACACTCTCACACACACACACTCACACACTCTCACGTACACACTCACACGCACTCACAAACACTCACACGCCCGCACTCATACACTCGCACACTCACACACACTCATTCACACACACTCACAGACACTCTCACACTCACACACACTCACACACATGCACACACACTCTCACAAACACACACACATGCACACACGCACACACACACACGCACACACACACTCACACACTCTCATTTATACACTCACATGCACTCACAAACACTCACACACTCACACACACTCACACACACTCACACACACTCACATACCCGCACTCATCCATTCACACACTCACACACTCATGCACACTCATTCACACACACTCACACTCACACTCACACACATACACACGCACACACACTCACACACGCACACACACTCGCACACACGCACACACACACGCACACACACACGCACATACTCAATCACACACACACTCACACCCACACTCACTCACACACACACAATCACTCACACTCTCTCACACACACTCACACACACACACACTCACACACACAATCACACACTCACACACACACACAGACACACGCTCACACACACATACACACACACACTCACACACACACTCACACTCTCACACTCATACACACTCTCACATTCACGCACACACACTCTCACACGTGCACACACACTCTCACGCACACACACTCACACACACTCACACACTGACACACACTCACACACACACACTCTCACAGTCACACACGCACACACATGCACACACACTCACACGCACTCTCACACTCATGCACACACACTCCCACGCACACACTCTCACACACACACACACACTCACACACACACACTCAAACTCACACTCACACACACACACACACACTCACACTCACACTCACATACACACACTCTCACACTCATACAGACTCTCACATTCATGCACACACACTCTCTCACGCACACTCTCACACACAAACACACACATTCTCACACGCACACACACACACGCTCACACGCACACACTCTCACACTCACACACACACTCACACAAGCACGTTCAGACACACACACTCACACACACTCACACACACACTGTCTCACACACACACTCACACACACAATCACACACACACAAAGGCTCGCACTCACATACTCTCACACTCACACACACTCACATACACACAATCACACACTCACAATCACACACTCACACACTCACAATCACACAATCTCACACACACATACTCTCACACTCTCACGTACACACACTCTCACACTCTCACGTGCACACTCACACGCACTCACAAACACTCACACACCCGCACTCATACACTCGCACACACACACTCATTCATACACACTCACAGACACTCTCACACTCACATACACACACACACGCACACACACTCACACACACACACTTGCACACACTCACACACACACACGCACATACACACGCACTCTCACACTCATACACACTTTCACATTCATGCGCACACACTCTCACACGCGCCCACACACACTCACGCACACACACTCACACACACACACAATCACACACACTCTCTCACACACACACTCACACACACATACTCACACACACACTCACACACGCTCTCACGCACACACTCTCACACTCACTGTCTCACACACACTCACACACACAATCACACACATACAAAGGCTCGCACTCACATACTCTCACACTCACACACACTCACATACACACAATCACACACTCACAATCACACACTCACACACTCACAATCACACACTCTCACACACACACTCACAGACTCTCACGTACACACTCACACGCACTCACAAACACTCACACGCCCGCACTCATACACTCGCACACTCACACTCACACACACTCATTCACACACACTCACAGACACTCTCACACTCACACACACACACACATGCACACACAGTCTCACAAACACACACACTTGCACACACGCACACACACACACGCACATACACACGCACTCTCACACTCATACACACTTTCACATTCAAGCGCACACACTCTCACACGCGCACACACACACTCAAGCACACACACTCACAAACACACATACACACACTCACACATCCACACTCACACACACATACTCACACTCACACACACACCTACTCTCACACTCATACACACTTTCACATTCAAGCGCACACACTCTCACACGCGCACACACACACTCAAGCACACACACTCACAAACACACATACACACACTCACACATCCACACTCACACACACATACTCACACTCACACACACACCTACTCTCACACTCATACACTCTCTCACATTCACGCACATACTCTCACGTGCACACACTCACACTCATACGCACACACTCACACTCATACACACACACACACTCACACACACTCACATACACGCACACACACACACTCTCACACACATGCACTCTCACATACACACAATCACACACTCATAATCACACATTGACACATTCACACACTCACACTCACACACTCACACTCACACACACGCATGCACACTCACACTCACACACACTCTCACACACACACACACTCACACTCACACTCATACACATTCTCACATTCATGCACACACATTCTCACGTGCACACTCACACACATGCACACACACACTCACACACTCACACTCACACACACTCTCTCACACACACTCTCAAACAGACTCACACACTCACACACACAAACACTCACACACTCTCACACACACTCTCACACACACGCTCACATGCACACACACTCACACACACTCACACACACTCACACTCACACACACACTCACACACTCATATACACTCTCACATTCATGCACACACACTCTCTCTTGCACACTCACACACACAAACACACACATTCTCACACACACACTCACACACACACTCACACTCACACTCAAACACATTCTCACATTCATTCACACACATGCACACACACACTCAAACACTCACACACTCACACTCACACACACTCACACACGCACACTCAGGCACACACACTCACACACACTCACTCACACACACTGTCTCACACACACTCACACACAAAATCACACACACACAAAGTCTCGCACTCACATACTCTCACACTCACACACACTCACATACACACAATCACACACTCACAATCACACACTCACACACTCACAATGACACACTCTCACACACACACACTCACACTCTCACGTACACACTCACACGCACTCACAAACACTCACACACACATACTCACACACCCGCACTCATACACTCGCACACACACACTCACGCACACTCATTCACACACACTCACAGACACTCTCACACTCACACACACACACACACACTCACACACACACACACTTGCACACACGCACACACACACGCACATACACACTCACTCTCACACTCATGCACACACACTCTCACGCACACAGACTCACGCGCGCACACACATTCACACACACTCTCTCACGTACACTCTCACACGCACATGCACTCTCACACTCACACACACTCACCTACACACAATCAATCACTCACAATCACACACTCACACACTCACACACACACTCTCACTCACACACACACACACAATCACTCACACTCTCTCACACACACTCACACACACACACTCTCACATACACACTCACACACTCACACACACACTTTCACACGCACATACAGACACACACACTCACACTCACACACACTCTCACACTCATACACACTTTCACATTCACGCGCACACACTCTCACATGCGCACACACACTTTCACGCACACACACTCACACACACACACACTCACACACACACTCACACATCCACACACACACACTCACACACACTCACACTCACACACTCACACACACATACAGACACACACACTCACACTCACACACACTCTCACACTCATACACACTTTCACATTCACGCGCGCACACTCTCACACGCGCACACACACTCTCACGCACACACACTCACACACACTCACACACACACTCACACATCCACACACACACACTCACACACACTCACACTCACATACACACACGCACACACTCACACACCCGCACACACACACTCACGCACACACACACATACACACACTCACACATCCACACTCACACACACACACTCACACACACTAACACACTGACACACCCACACACACACACACTCTCACACACACACATACTCTCACATTCACACACACTCTCATTCACGCACATACTCTCACGCGCACACACTCACACTCATACGCACACACTCACACTCATACACACACACACACTCACACACACTCACATACACACAATCACACACTCACAATCAAACACTCACACACTCACAATCGCACATTCTCACACACACACACTCACACACTCTCACTTATACGCTCACACGTACTTACAAACACTCACACACACTCACACACACTCACATACCCGCACTCATCCATTCACACACTCACACACTCATGCACACTCATTCACACACACTCACACACGCACTCACACACATTAACACACTGACACACCCGCACACACACACACTCTCACACACACACATACTCTCACATTCACACACACTCTCATTCACGCACATACTCTCACGCGCACACACTCACTCTCACACTCATGCACACACACTCTCACGCACACAGACTCACGCTCACACACACACACTCACACACGCACACACACACGCACGCACACACACACGCACATACACAATCACACACACTCACACACACACTCACACACACACGCTCACACACACGCACACACTCACACACACACACTCACACTCTCACACTAATACACACTCTCACATTCACGCACACACACTCTCACACGTGCACACACACTCTCACGCACACACACTCACACACACTCACACACCCGCACACACACACTCTCACACACACACATACTCTCACACTCACACACACTCTCATTCACGCACATACTCTCACGCGCACACACTCACACTCATACGCACACACTCACACTCATACACACACGCACACTCACACACACTCACACACAAGCACACACACATACTCTCACACACATGCACTCTCACATACACACAATCACACACTCATAATCACACATTGACACACTCACACACACACACTCACACACTCACGCACGCACACTCACACTCACACACACACTCACACACACTCACACACACTCTGACACACACACACACACTCACACTCACACTCATACACACTCTCACATTCATGCACACACACTCTCACGTGCACAATCACATACATGTACACACACACTCACACACTCACACTCGCACACACTCTCTCACACACACTCTCACACACACTCACATACACACAATCACACACTCACAATCAAACACTCACACACTCACAATCACAAATTCTCACACACACACACACTCACACACTCTCACTTATACGCTCACACGTACTCACAAACACTCACACACACTCACACACACTCACATACCTGCACTCATCCATTCACACACTCACACACTCATGCACACTCATTCACACACACTCACACACACACGCACACACACTAACACACTGACACACCCGCACACACACACACTCTCACACACACACATACTCTCACATTCACACACACTCTCATTCACGCACATACTCTCACGCGCACATACTCACTCTCACACTCATGCACACACACTCTCACGCACACAGACTCACGCTCACACACACACTCACACACGCACACACACACGCACACACACACACGCACATACACAATCACACACACACTCACACACTCACACACTCACACACACACTCACACACACACGCTCACACACACGCACACACTCACACACACACTCACACTCTCACACTAATACACACTCTCACATTCACGCACACACACTCTCACACGTGCACACACACTCTCACGCACACACACTCACACACACTCACACACCCGCACACACACACACTCTCACACACACACATACTCTCACACTCACACACACTCTCATTCAGGCACATACTCTCACGCGCACACACTCACACTCATACGCACACACTCACACTCATACACACACGCATACTCACACACACTCACACACAAGCACACACACATACTCTCACACACATGCACTCTCACATACACACAATCACACACTCATAATCACACATTGACATACTCACACACACACACTCACACGCTCACGCATGCACACTCACACTCACACACACACTCACACACACTCACACACACTCTGACACACACACACACACTCACACTCACACTCATACACACTCTCACATTCATGCACACGCACTCTCACGTGCACAATCACATACATGTACACACACACTCACACACTCACACTCGCACACACTCTCTCACACACACTCACACACACTCACACACTCACACACACAAACACTCACACACTCTCACACGCAAACACACTCACACACACTCACACACTCACACTCGCACACACTCTCTCCCACACACTCACACACTCACACACACAAACACTCACACACTCTCACACGCACACACACTCACACACACTCACACACTCACACACACTCACACACTCACACACTCTCACACGCACACACACTCACACACACTCACACTCACACACACACTCTCACACTCATACACACTCTCACATTCATGCACACACACTCTCTCATGCACACTCACACACACAAACACACACATTCTCACACACACACACTCTCACACACATATGCACTCTCACACACACAATCACACACTCATAATCACACACTGACACACTCACACACACACTCTCAAGCACACACACACAATCGCACACACTCTCTCACACACACACACACACACACACACACACGCACACTCACACACATGTATGCACACTCACACACACACACTCAAACTCACACTCACATACACACACACACTCACACTCACACAACCACACACTCTCACACACTCTCACATTCATGCACACACACTCTCATGTGCACACTCACACACATGCACACACACACTCACACACACTCTCTTACACACTCTCTCACACACACTCACACACTCTCACACACACACTCACTCACACATTCACACACACACTCACACACAAACACACTCACAGTCACACACACACACTCACACACACTCACACACAAGCACACACACACACACACTCTCACACTCATACACACTCTCACATTCATGCACACACACTCTCACGTGCTCACTCATCCATTCACACACTCACACACTCATGCACACTCATTCACACACACTCACACACACGCACACACACTCACAAACGCACACACACTCGCACACACGCACACACACATGCACACACAAACACGCACACACACTCACACACTCACACACACTCACACTCACACTCATACACACTTTCACATTCATGCACACACACTCTCTCATGGACACTCACACACACAAACACACACATTCTCACACACACACTCACACACGCTCACACGCACACACTCTCACACTCACACACACTCACACACGCACACTCAGGCACACACACTCACACACACTCACACACCCGCACACACACACTCTCACACACACACATACTCTCACACTCACACACACTCTCATTCACGCACAGACTCTCACGCCCACACACTCACACTCATACGCACACACTCACACTCATACCCACACACACTCACACACACTCACACACAGGCACACACACATACTCTCACACACATGCACTCTCACATACACACAATCACACACTCATAATCACACATTGACACACTCACACACACACACTCACACACTCACGCATGCACACTCACACTCACACACACACTCACACATACTCACACACACTCTGACACACACGCACACACTCACACTTACACTCATACACACTCTCACATTCATGCACACACACTCTCACGTGCACAATCACATACATGTACACACACACTCACACACTCACACTCGCACACACTCTCTCACACACACTCTCACACACACTCACACACACACTCACACATCCACACACACAAACTCACACACACTCACACTCACACACACACACGCACACACTCACACACACAGATACACACACACACTCTCACAGACACACACACTCTCACACTCATACAAACTTTCACATTCACGCGCACACACTCTCACACCCGCACACACACACTCACGCACACACACACATACACACACTCACACATCCACACTCACACACACACACTCACACACACTAACACACTGACACACCCGCACACACACACACTCTCACACACACACATACTCTCACATTCACACACACTCTCATTCACGCACATACTCTCACGCGCACACACTCACACTCATACGCACACACTCACACTCATACACACACACACTCACACACACTCACATACACACAATCACACACTCACAATCAAACACTCACACACTCACAATCACACATTCTCACACACACACACACTCACACACTCTCACTTATACGCTCACACGTACTCACAAACACTCACACACACTCACACACACTCACATACCCGCACTCATCCATTCACACACTCACACACTCATGCACACTCATTCACACACACTCACACACACACGCACACACACTAACACACTGACACACCCGCACACACACACACACTCTCACACACACACATACTCTCACATTCACACACACTCTCATTCACGCACATACTCTCACGCGCACACACTCACTCTCACACTCATGCACACACACTCTCACGCACACAGACTCACGCGCGCACACCCATTCACACACACTCTCTCACGTACACTCTCACACACACATGCACTCTCACACTCACACACACTCACCTACACACAATCAATCACTCACAATCACACACTCACACACTCACACACACACTCTCACTCACACACACACAATCACTCACACTCTCTCACACACACTCACACACACACACTCTCACACACACACTCACACACTCACACACACACTCTCACACACACATACAGACACACACACTCACACACACTCTCACACTCATACACACTTTCACATTCACGCGCACACTCTCTCACATGCGCACACACACTCTCACGCACACACACTCACACACACACACACTCACACACACACTCACACATCCACACACACACACTCACACACACTCACACACACTCACACTCACACACTCACACACACATACAGACACACACACTCACACTCACACACACTCTCACACTCATACACACTTTCACATTCACGCGCGCACACTCTCACATGCGCACACACACTCCCACGCGCACACACTCACACACACACTCACACACGCACTCACACATCCACACACATACACTCACACACACTCACACTCACACACACACGCACACACTCACACACACAGATACACACACACACTCTCACAGACACACACACTCTCACACTCATGCAAACTTTCACATTCACGCGCACACACTCTCACACCCGCACACACACACTCACGCACACACACACATACACACACTCACACATCCACACTCACACACACACACACTCACACACACTAACACACTGACACACCCGCACACACAAACACTCTCACACACACACATACTCTCACATTCACACACAATCTCATTCACGCACATACTCTCACGCGCACACACTCACACTCATACGCACACACTCACACTCATACACACACACACACTCACACACACTCACATACACACAATCACACACTCACAATCAAACACTCACACACTCACAATCACACATTCTCACACACACACACACTCACACACTCTCACTTAGACGCTCACACGTACTCACAAACACTCACACACACTCATACACACTCACATACCCGCACTCATCCATTCACACACTCACACACTCATGCACACTCATTCACACACACACTCACACACTCACACACTCACACTCACACACACATACATGCACACACACTCACACACACACACACACACACTCACACACGCACACACACACACGGACACACACACACGCACATACACAATCACACACACACTCACGCACTCACACACACACTCACACATACACACTCACACACGCACACACACACACGCACACACACACGCACATGCACAATCACACACACACTCACACACTCACACACATTCTCACACACACACGCTCACACACACGCACACACTCACACACACACACTCACACTCTCACACTAATACACACTCTCACATTCACGCACACACACTCTCACACGTGCACACACACTCTCACGCACACACACTCACACACACTCACACACCCGCACACACACACACTCTCACACACACACATACTCTCACACTCACACACACTCTCATTCACGCACATACTCTCACGCGCACACACTCACACTCATACGCACACACTCACACTCATACACACACGCACACTCACACACACTCACACACAAGCACACACACATACTCTCACACACATGCACTCTCACATACACACAACCACACACTCATAATCACACATTGACACACTCACACACACACACTCATACACTCACGCACGCACACTCACACTCACACACACACTCACACACACTCACACGCACTCTGACACACACACACACACTCACACTCACACTCATACACACTCGCACATTCATGCACACGCACTCTCACGTGCACAATCACATACATGTACACACACACTCACACACTCACACTCGCACACACTCTCTCACACACACTCTCACACACACTCACACACTCACACACACAAACACTCACACACTCTCACACGCAAACACACTCACACACACTCACACACTCACACTCGCACACACTCTCTCACACACACTCTCACACACACTCTCACACATACGCTCACACGCACACACACTCACACACACTCACTCTCACACACACACTCTCACACTCATACACACTCTCACATTAATGCACACACACTCTCTCATGCACACTCACACACACAAACACACACATTCTCACACACACTCACACACACACTCACACTCACACTCATACACATTCTCACATTCATTCACACACACTCTCACGTGCACACTCACACACATGCACACACACACTCACACACTCACACTCACACACGCTCTCTCACACACACTCTCACACAGACTCACACACTCACACACACAAACACTCACACACTCTCACACACACTCTCACACACACGCTCACACGCACACACACTCACACACACTCACACACACTCACACACTCACACACACTCACACACTCTCACACTCATACACACTCTCACATTCATGCACACACACTCTCTCATGCACACTCATACACACAAACACACACATTCTCACACACACACTCACACACGCTCACATGCACACACTCTCACACTCACACACACTCACACACGCACACTCAGGCACACACACTCACACACACTCACTCACACACATCGTCTCACACACACTCACACACAAAATCACACACACACAAAGTCTCGCACTCACATACTCTCACACTCACACACACTCACATACACACAATCACACACTCACAATCACACACTCACACACTCACAATGACACACTCTCACACACACACACTCACACTCTCACGTACACACTCAAACGCACTCACAAACACTCACACACACACATACTCACACACCCGCACTCATACACTCGCACACACACACTCACGCACACTCATTCACACACACTCACAGACACTCTCACACTCACACACACACACACGCACACACACTCACACACACACACACACTTGCACACACGCACACACACACGCACATACACACTCACTCTCACACTCATGCACACACACTCTCACGCACACAGACTCACGCGCGCACACACATTCACACACACTCTCTCACGTACACTCTCACACACACATGCAATCTCACACTCACACACACTCACCTACACACAATCAATCACTCACAATCACACACTCACACACTCACACACACACTCTCACTCACACACACACACACAATCACTCACACTCTCTCACACACACTCACACACACACACTCTCACATACACACTCACACACTCACACACACACTCTCACACGCACATACAGACACACACACTCACACTCACACACACTCTCACACTCATACACACTTTCACATTCACGCGCACACACTCTCACATGCGCACACACACTTTCACGCACACACACTCACACACACACACACTCACACACACACTCACACATCCACACACACACACTCACACACACTCACACTCACACACTCACACACACATACAGACACACACACTCACACTCACACACACTCTCACACTCATACACACTTTCACATTCACGCGCGCACACTCTCACACGCGCACACACACTCTCACGCACACACACTCACACACACACTCACACATCCACACACACACACTCACACACACTCACACTCACATACACACACGCACACACTCACACCCCCGCACACACACACTCACGCACACACACATACACACACTCACACATCCACACTCACACACACACACTCACACACACTAACACACTGACACACCCGCACACACACACACTCTCACACACACACATACTCTCACATTCACACACACTCTCATTGACGCACATACTCTCACGCGCACACACTCACAGTCATACGCACACACTCACACTCATACACACACACACACTCACACACACTCACATACACACAATCACACACTCACAATCAAACACTCACACACTCACAATCGCACATTCTCACACACACACACTCACACACTCTCACTTATACGCTCACACGTACTCACAAACACTCACACACACTCACACACACTCACATACCCGCACTCATCCATTCACACACTCACACACTCATGCACACTCATTCACACACACTCACACACACACTCACACACACTAACACACTGACACACCCGCACACACGCACACTCTCACACACACACATACTCTCACATTCACACACACTCTCATTCACGCACATACTCTCACGCGCACACACTCACTCTCACACTCATGCACACACACTCTCACGCACACAGACTCACGCTCACACACACACACTCACACACGCACACACACACACACGCACACACACACTCACACTCACACTCATACACACTCTCACATTCATGCACACACACTCTCACGTGCACAATCACATACATGTACACACACACTCACACACTCACACTCGCACACACTCTCTCACACACACTCTCACACACACTCACATACACACAATCACACACTCACAATCAAACACTCACACACTCACAATCACAAATTCTCACACACACACACACTCACACACTCTCACTTATACGCTCACACGTACTCACAAACACTCACACACACTCACACACACTCACATACCCGCACTCATCCATTCACACACTCACACACTCATGCACACTCATTCACACACACTCACACACACACTCACACACACTAACACACTGACACACCCGCACACACACACACACACTCTCACACACACACATACTCTCACATTCACACACACTCTCATTCACGCACATACTCTCACGCGCACACACTCACTCTCACACTCATGCACACACACTCTCACGCACACAGACTCACGCTCACACACACACACTCACACACGCACACACACACGCACACACACACGCACATACACAATCACACACACACTCACACACTCACACACTCACACACACACTCACACACACACGCTCACACACACGCACACACTCACACACACACTCACACTCTCACACTAATACACACTCTCACATTCACGCACACACACTCTCACACGTGCACACACACTCTCACGCACACACACTCACACACACTCACACACCCGCACACACACACACTCTCACACACACACATACTCTCACACTCACACACACTCTCATTCACGCACATACTCTCACGCGCACACACTCACACTCATACGCACACACTCACACTCATACACACACGCACACTCACACACACTCACACACAAGCACACACACATACTCTCACACACATGCACTCTCACATACACACAACCACACACTCATAATCACACATTGACACACTCACACACACACACTCATACACTCACGCACGCACACTCACACTCACACACACACTCACACACACTCACACGCACTCTGACACACACACACACACTCACACTCACACTCATACACACTCGCACATTCATGCACACGCACTCTCACGTGCACAATCACATACATGTACACACACACTCACACACTCACACTCGCACACACTCTCTCACACACACTCACACACTCACACACACAAACACTCACACACTCTCACACGCAAACACACTCACACAGACTCACACACCCTCACTCGCACACACTCTCTCACACACACTCTCACACACACTCTCACACATACGCTCACACGCACACACACTCACACACACTCACACTCACACACACACTCTCACACTCATACACACTCTCACATTCATGCACACACACTCTCTCATGCACACTCACACACACAAACACACACATTCTCACACACACACTCACACACACACTCACACTCACACTCACACACACAAACACACACATTCTCACACACACACACACACTCACACTCACACACACTCTCACACTCATGCAGACACACTCCCACGCACACACTCTCACACGCACACACACACTCACACACACACACTCTCACACACATATGCACTCTCACACACACAATCACACACTCATAATCACACACTGACACACTCACACACACACTCTCAAGCACACACACACAATCACACACACTCTCTCACACACACACACACACACACACACACGCACACTCACACACATGTATGCACACTCGCACACACACACTCAAACTCACACTCACATACACACACACACTCACACTCACACAAACTCACACTCTCACACACTCTCACATTCATGCACACACACTCTCATGTGCACACTCACACACATGCACACACACACTCACACACACTCTCTCACACACTCTCTCACACACACTCACACACTCTCACACACACACTCACTCACACATTCACACACACACTCACACACAAACTCACTCACAGTCACACACACACACTCACACACACTCACACACAAGCACACACACACACACACTCTCACACTCATACACACTCTCACATTCATGCACACACACTCTCACGTGCTCACTCATCCATTCACACACTCACACACTCATGCACACTCATTCACACACACTCACACACACGCACACACACTCACAAACGCACACACACTCGCACACACGCACACACACACGCACACACAAACACGCACACACACTCACACACTCACACACACTCACACTCACACTCATACACACTTTCACATTCATGCACACACACTCTCTCATGGACACTCACACACACAAACACACACATTCTCACACACACACTCACACACGCTCACACGCACACACTCTCACACTCACACACACTCACACACGCACACTCAGGCACACACACTCACACACACTCACACACCCGCACACACACACTCTCACACACACACATACTCTCACACTCACACACACTCTCATTCACGCACATACTCTCACGCGCACACACTCACACTCATACGCACACACTCACACTCATACACACACGCACACTCACACACACTCACACACAAGCACACACACATACTCTCACACACATGCACTCTCACATACACACAATCACACACTCATAATCACACATTGACACACTCACACACACACACTCACACACTCACGCATGCACACTCACACTCACACACACACTCACACACACTCACACACACTCTGACACACGCACACACACTCACACTCATACACACTCTCACATTCATGCACACACACTCTCACGTGCTCACTCATCCATTCACACACTCACACACTCATGCACACTCATTCACACACGCTCACACACACGCACACACACTCACAAACACACACACACTCGCACACACGCACACACACACGCACACACAAACACGCACACACACTCACACACACACTCACACATCCACACACACACACTCACACACACACTCACACTCACACACACACTCACACACACACTCACACTCACACACTCACACACACATACACTCTCACACTCATACACACTTTCACATTCACGCGTGCACACTCTCACACGCGCACACACACTCTCACGCACACGCACTCACACACACTCTCACACACACTCACACATCCACACACACAAACTCACACACACTCACACTCACACACACACTCTCAAGCACACACACACAATCACACACACTCTCTCACACACACACACACACACACACACACGCACACTCACACACATGTATGCACACTCGCACACACACACTCAAACTCACACTCACATACACACACACACTCACACTCACACAAACTCACACTCTCACACACTCTCACATTCATGCACACACACTCTCATGTGCACACTCACACACATGCACACACACACTCACACACACTCTCTCACACACTCTCTCACACACACTCACACACTCTCACACACACACTCACTCACACATTCACACACACACTCACACACAAACTCACTCACAGTCACACACACACACTCACACACACTCACACACAAGCACACACACACACACACTCTCACACTCATACACACTCTCACATTCATGCACACACACTCTCACGTGCTCACTCATCCATTCACACACTCACACACTCATGCACACTCATTCACACACACTCACACACACGCACACACACTCACAAACGCACACACACTCGCACACATGCACACACACACGCACACACAAACACGCACACACACTCACACACTCACACACACTCACACTCACACTCATACACACTTTCACATTCATGCACACACACTCTCTCATGGACACTCACACACACAAACACACACATTCTCACACACACACTCACACACGCTCACACGCACACACTCTCACACTCACACACACTCACACACGCACACTCAGGCACACACACTCACACACACTCACACACCCGCACACACACACTCTCACACACACACATACTCTCACACTCACACACACTCTCATTCACGCACATACTCTCACGCGCACACACTCACACTCATACGCACACACTCACACTCATACACACACGCACACTCACACACACTCACACACAAGCACACACACATACTCTCACACACATGCACTCTCACATACACACAATCACACACTCATAATCACACATTGACACACTCACACACACACACTCACACACTCACGCATGCACACTCACACTCACACACACACTCACACACACTCACACACACTCTGACACACGCACACACACTCACACTCATACACACTCTCACATTCATGCACACACACTCTCACGTGCTCACTCATCCATTCACACACTCACACACTCATGCACACTCATTCACACACACTCACACACACGCACACACACTCACAAACACACACACACTCGCACACACGCACACACACACGCACACACAAACACGCACACACACTCACACACACACTCACACATCCACACACACACACTCACACACACACTCACACTCACACACACACTCACACACACACTCACACTCACACACTCACACACACATACACTCTCACACTCATACACACTTTCACATTCACGCGTGCACACTCTCACACGCGCACACACACTCTCACGCACACGCACTCACACACACTCTCACACACACTCACACATCCACACACACAAACTCACACACACTCACACTCACACACACACGCACACACTCACACACACAGATACACATACACACTCTCACAGACACACACACTCTCACACTCATACAAACTTTCACATTCACGCGCACACACTCTCACACCCGCACACATACACTCACGCACACACACACATACACACACTCACACATCCACACTCACACACACACACTCACACACACTAACACACTGACACACCCGCACACACACACACTCTCACACACACACATACTCTCACATTCACACACACTCTCATTCACGCACATACTCTCACGCGCACACACTCACACTCATACGCACACACTCACACTCATACACACACACACTCACACACACTCACATACACACAATCACACACTCACAATCAAACACTCACACACTCACAATCACACATTCTCACACACACACACACTCACACACTCTCACTTATACGCTCACACGTACTCACAAACACTCACACACACTCACACACACTCACATACCCGCACTCATCCATTCACACACTCACACACTCATGCACACTCATTCACACACACTCACACACACACGCACACACACTAACACACTGACACACCCGCACACACACACACACTCTCACACACACATACTCTCACATTCACACACACTCTCATTCACGCACATACTCTCACGCGCACACACTCACTCTCACACTCATGCACACACACTCTCACGCACACAGACTCACGCGCGCACACACATTCACACACACTCTCTCACGTACACTCTCACACACACATGCACTCTCACACTCACACACACTCACCTACACACAATCAATCACTCACAATCACACACTCACACACTCACACACACACTCTCACTCACACACACATAATCACTCACACTCTCTCACACACACTCACACACACACACTCTCACACACACATTCACACACTCACACACACACTCTCACACACACATACAGACACACACACTCACACACACTCTCACACTCATACACACTTTCACATTCACGCGCACACACTCTCACATGCGCACACACACTCTCACGCACACACACTCACACACACACACACTCACACACACACTCACACATCCACACACACACACTCACACACACTCAGACTCACACACTCACACACACATACAGACACACACACTCACACTCACACACACTCTCACACTCATACACACTTTCACATTCACGCGCGCACACTCTCACATGCGCACACACACTCCCACGCGCACACACTCACACACACTCACACACACACTCACACATCCACACACATACACTCACACACACTCACACTCACACACACACACGCACACACTCACACACACAGATACACACACACACTCTCACAGACACACACACTCTCACACTCATGCAAACTTTCACATTCACGCGCACACACTCTCACACCCGCACACACACACTCACGCACACACACACATACACACACTCACACATCCACACTCACACACACACACACTCACACACACTAACACACTGACACACCCGCACACACAAACACTCTCACACACACACATACTCTCACATTCACACACAATCTCATTCACGCACATACTCTCACGCGCACACACTCACACTCATACGCACACACTCACACTCATACACACACACACACTCACACACACTCACATACACACAATCACACACTCACAATCAAACACTCACACACTCACAATCACACATTCTCACACACACACACACTCACACACTCTCACTTATACGCTCACACGTACTCACAAACACTCACACACACTCATACACACTCACATACCCGCACTCATCCATTCACACACTCACACACTCATGCACACTCATTCACACACACTCACACTCACACTCACACACTCACACTCACACACTCACACTCACACTCACACACACATACATGCACACACACTCACACACACACACACACACTCACACACGCACACACACACACGGACACACACACACGCACATACACAATCACACACACACTCACGCACTCACACACACACTCACACATACACACTCACACACGCACACACACACACGCACACACACACACACGCACACACACACGCACATGCACAATCACACACACACTCACACACTCACACACATTCTCACACACACACGCTCACACACACGCACACACTCACACACACACACTCACACTCTCACACTAATACACACTCTCACATTCACGCACACACACTCTCACACGTGCACACACACTCTCACGCACACACACTCACACACACTCACACACCCGCACACACACACACTCTCACACACACACTCACACACGCTCACACGCACACACTCTCACACTCACACACACTCACACACGCACACTCAGGCACACACACTCACACACACTCACACACCCGCACACACACACTCTCACACACACACATACTCTCACACTCACACACACTCTCATTCACGCACATACTCTCACGCGCACACACTCACACTCATACGCACACACTCACACTCATACACACACGCACACTCACACACACTCACACACAAGCACACACACATACTCTCACACACATGCACTCTCACATACACACAATCACACACTCATAATCACACATTGACACACTCACACACACACACTCACACACTCACGCATGCACACTCACACTCACACACACACTCACACACACTCACACACACTCTGACACACGCACACACACTCACACTCATACACACTCTCACATTCATGCACACACACTCTCACGTGCTCACTCATCCATTCACACACTCACACACTCATGCACACTCATTCACACACGCTCACACACACGCACACACACTCACAAACACACACACACTCGCACACACGCACACACACACGCACACACAAACACGCACACACACTCACACACACACTCACACATCCACACACACACACTCACACACACACTCACACTCACACACACACTCACACACACACTCACACTCACACACTCACACACACATACACTCTCACACTCATACACACTTTCACATTCACGCGTGCACACTCTCACACGCGCACACACACTCTCACGCACACGCACTCACACACACTCTCACACACACTCACACATCCACACACACAAACTCACACACACTCACACTCACACACACACTCTCAAGCACACACACACAATCACACACACTCTCTCACACACACACACACACACACACACACGCACACTCACACACATGTATGCACACTCGCACACACACACTCAAACTCACACTCACATACACACACACACTCACACTCACACAAACTCACACTCTCACACACTCTCACATTCATGCACACACACTCTCATGTGCACACTCACACACATGCACACACACACTCACACACACTCTCTCACACACTCTCTCACACACACTCACACACTCTCACACACACACTCACTCACACATTCACACACACACTCACACACAAACTCACTCACAGTCACACACACACACTCACACACACTCACACACAAGCACACACACACACACACTCTCACACTCATACACACTCTCACATTCATGCACACACACTCTCACGTGCTCACTCATCCATTCACACACTCACACACTCATGCACACTCATTCACACACACTCACACACACGCACACACACTCACAAACGCACACACACTCGCACACATGCACACACACACGCACACACAAACACGCACACACACTCACACACTCACACACACTCACACTCACACTCATACACACTTTCACATTCATGCACACACACTCTCTCATGGACACTCACACACACAAACACACACATTCTCACACACACACTCACACACGCTCACACGCACACACTCTCACACTCACACACACTCACACACGCACACTCAGGCACACACACTCACACACACTCACACACCCGCACACACACACTCTCACACACACACATACTCTCACACTCACACACACTCTCATTCACGCACATACTCTCACGCGCACACACTCACACTCATACGCACACACTCACACTCATACACACACGCACACTCACACACACTCACACACAAGCACACACACATACTCTCACACACATGCACTCTCACATACACACAATCACACACTCATAATCACACATTGACACACTCACACACACACACTCACACACTCACGCATGCACACTCACACTCACACACACACTCACACACACTCACACACACTCTGACACACGCACACACACTCACACTCATACACACTCTCACATTCATGCACACACACTCTCACGTGCTCACTCATCCATTCACACACTCACACACTCATGCACACTCATTCACACACACTCACACACACGCACACACACTCACAAACACACACACACTCGCACACACGCACACACACACGCACACACAAACACGCACACACACTCACACACACACTCACACATCCACACACACACACTCACACACACACTCACACTCACACACACACTCACACACACACTCACACTCACACACTCACACACACATACACTCTCACACTCATACACACTTTCACATTCACGCGTGCACACTCTCACACGCGCACACACACTCTCACGCACACGCACTCACACACACTCTCACACACACTCACACATCCACACACACAAACTCACACACACTCACACTCACACACACACGCACACACTCACACACACAGATACACATACACACTCTCACAGACACACACACTCTCACACTCATACAAACTTTCACATTCACGCGCACACACTCTCACACCCGCACACATACACTCACGCACACACACACATACACACACTCACACATCCACACTCACACACACACACTCACACACACTAACACACTGACACACCCGCACACACACACACTCTCACACACACACATACTCTCACATTCACACACACTCTCATTCACGCACATACTCTCACGCGCACACACTCACACTCATACGCACACACTCACACTCATACACACACACACTCACACACACTCACATACACACAATCACACACTCACAATCAAACACTCACACACTCACAATCACACATTCTCACACACACACACACTCACACACTCTCACTTATACGCTCACACGTACTCACAAACACTCACACACACTCACACACACTCACATACCCGCACTCATCCATTCACACACTCACACACTCATGCACACTCATTCACACACACTCACACACACACGCACACACACTAACACACTGACACACCCGCACACACACACACACTCTCACACACACATACTCTCACATTCACACACACTCTCATTCACGCACATACTCTCACGCGCACACACTCACTCTCACACTCATGCACACACACTCTCACGCACACAGACTCACGCGCGCACACACATTCACACACACTCTCTCACGTACACTCTCACACACACATGCACTCTCACACTCACACACACTCACCTACACACAATCAATCACTCACAATCACACACTCACACACTCACACACACACTCTCACTCACACACACATAATCACTCACACTCTCTCACACACACTCACACACACACACTCTCACACACACATTCACACACTCACACACACACTCTCACACACACATACAGACACACACACTCACACACACTCTCACACTCATACACACTTTCACATTCACGCGCACACACTCTCACATGCGCACACACACTCTCACGCACACACACTCACACACACACACACTCACACACACACTCACACATCCACACACACACACTCACACACACTCAGACTCACACACTCACACACACATACAGACACACACACTCACACTCACACACACTCTCACACTCATACACACTTTCACATTCACGCGCGCACACTCTCACATGCGCACACACACTCCCACGCGCACACACTCACACACACTCACACACACACTCACACATCCACACACATACACTCACACACACTCACACTCACACACACACACGCACACACTCACACACACAGATACACACACACACTCTCACAGACACACACACTCTCACACTCATGCAAACTTTCACATTCACGCGCACACACTCTCACACCCGCACACACACACTCACGCACACACACACATACACACACTCACACATCCACACTCACACACACACACACTCACACACACTAACACACTGACACACCCGCACACACAAACACTCTCACACACACACATACTCTCACATTCACACACAATCTCATTCACGCACATACTCTCACGCGCACACACTCACACTCATACGCACACACTCACACACACTAACACACTGACACACCCGCACACACAAACACTCTCACACACACACATACTCTCACATTCACACACAATCTCATTCACGCACATACTCTCACGCGCACACACTCACACTCATACGCACACACTCACACTCATACACACACACACACTCACACACACTCACATACACACAATCACACACTCACAATCAAACACTCACACACTCACAATCACACATTCTCACACACACACACACTCACACACTCTCACTTATACGCTCACACGTACTCACAAACACTCACACACACTCATACACACTCACATACCCGCACTCATCCATTCACACACTCACACACTCATGCACACTCATTCACACACACTCACACTCACACTCACACACTCACACTCACACACTCACACTCACACTCACACACACATACATGCACACACACTCACACACACACACACACACTCACACACGCACACACACACACGGACACACACACACGCACATACACAATCACACACACACTCACGCACTCACACACACACTCACACATACACACTCACACACGCACACACACACACGCACACACACACACACGCACACACACACGCACATGCACAATCACACACACACTCACACACTCACACACATTCTCACACACACACGCTCACACACACGCACACACTCACACACACACACTCACACTCTCACACTAATACACACTCTCACATTCACGCACACACACTCTCACACGTGCACACACACTCTCACGCACACACACTCACACACACTCACACACCCGCACACACACACACTCTCACACACACACATACTCTCACACTCACACACACTCTCATTCACGCACATACTCTCACGCGCACACACTCACACTCATACGCACACACTCACAC
Organism: Pristiophorus japonicus; assembly: GCF_044704955.1. Classification (NCBI taxonomy): domain Eukaryota; kingdom Metazoa; phylum Chordata; class Chondrichthyes; family Pristiophoridae; genus Pristiophorus; species Pristiophorus japonicus. Next base: position 79,227,121 of record NC_091990.1, read on the forward strand.
TCATACACACACGCACACTCACACACACTCACACACATGCACTCTCACATACACACAATCACACACTCATAATCACACATTGACACACTCACACACACACACTCATACACTCACGCACGCACACTCACACTCACACACACACTCACACACACTCACACACACTCTGACACACACACACACACTCACACTCATACACACTCGCACATTCATGCACACACACTCTCACGTGCACAATCACATACATGTACACACACACTCACACACTCACACTCGCACACACTCTCTCACACACACTCTCACACACACTCTCACACATACGCTCACACGCACACACACTCACACACACTCACACTCACACACACACTCTCACACTCATACACACTCTCACATTAATGCACACACACTCTCTCATGCACACTCACACACACAAACACACACATTCTCACACACACTCACACACACACTCACACTCACACTCATACACATTCTCACATTCATTCACACACACTCTCACGTGCACACTCACACACATGCACACACACACTCACACACTCACACTCACACACGCTCTCTCACACACACTCTCACACAGACTCACACACTCACACACACAAACACTCACACAGTCTCACACACACTCTCACACACACGCTCACACGCACACACACTCACACACACTCACACACTCACACACACTCACACACTCTCACACTCATACACACTCTCACATTCATGCACACACACTCTCTCATGCACACTCACACACACAAACACACACCTTCTCACACACACACTCACACACGCTCACACGCAAACACTCTCACACTCACACACACTCACACACGCACACTCAGGCACACACACTCACACACACTCACTCACACACATCGTCTCACACACACTCACACACAAAATCACACACACACAAAGTCTTGCACTCACATACTCTCACACTCACACACACTCACATACACACAATCACACACTCACAATCACACACTCACACACTCACAATGACACACTCTCACACACACACACTCACCCTCTCACGTACACACTCACACGCACTCACAAACACTCACACACACACACATACTCACACACCCGCACTCATACACTCGCACACACACACTCACGCACACTCATTCACACACACTCACAGACACTCTCACACTCACACACACACACACGCACACACACTCACACACACACACACACTTGCACACACGCACACACACATGCACATACACACTCACTCTCACACTCATGCACACACACTCTCACGCACACAGACTCACGCGCGCACACACATTCACACACACTCTCTCACGTACACTCTCACACACACATGCACTCTCACACTCACACACACTCTCACACTCATACACACTTTCACATTCACGCGCACACACTCTCACATGCGCACACACACTCTCACGCACACACACTCACACACACACACACACTCACACACACACACACGCACACACATACACACTCACTCTCACACTCATGCACACACACTCTCACGCACACAGACTCACGCGCGCACACACATTCACACACACTCTCTCACGTACACTCTCACACACACATGCACTCTCACACTCACACACACTCACCTACACACAATCAATCACTCACAATCACACACTCACACACTCACACACACACTCTCACTCACACACACACAATCACTCACACTCTCTCACACACACTCACACACACACACTCTCACATACACACTCACACACTCACACACACACTCTCACACACACATACAGACACACACACTCACAATCACACACACTCTCACACTCATACACACTTTCACATTCACGCGCACACACTCTCACATGCGCACACACACTCTCACGCACACACACTCACACACACACACACTCACACACACACTCACACATCCACACACACACACTCACACACACTCACACTCACACACTCACACACACATACAGACACACACACTCACACTCACACACACTCTCACACTCATACACACTTTCACAATCACGCGCACACACTCTCACACGCGCGCACACACTCTCACGCACACACACTCACACACACTCACACACACACTCACACATCCACACACACACACTCACACACACTCACACTCACACACACACATGCACACACTCACACACACAGATACACACACACACTCTCACAGACACACACACTCTCACACTCATACAAACTTTCACATTCACGCGCATACACCCTCACACGCGCACACACACACTCACGCTAACACACACATACACACACTCACACATCCACACTCACACACACACACTCACACACACTAACACACTGACACACCCGCACACACACACACTCTCACACACACACATACTCTCACATTCACACACACTCTCATTCACGCACATACTCTCACGCGCACACACTCACACTCATACGCACACACTCACACTCATACACACACACACACTCACACACACTCACATACACACAATCACACACTCACAATCAAACACTCACACACTCACAATCACACATTCTCACACACACACACACTCACACACTCTCACTTATATGCTCACACACACTCACACACTCACACACACACTCACACACACACGCTCACACACACGCACACACACACACACACTCACACTCTCACAGTAATACACACTCTCACATTCACGCACACACACTCTCACACGTGCACACACACTCTCACGCACACACACTCACACACACTCACACACTGACACACCCGCACACATACACACACTCTCACACACACACATACACACTCACTCTCACACTCATGCACACACACTCTCACGCACACAGACTCACGCGCGCACACACATTCACACACACTCTCTCACGTACACTCTCACACACACATGCACTCTCACACTCACACACACTCACCTACACACAATCAATCACTCACAATCACACACTCACACACACACACACACTCACTCACACACACACAATCACTCACACTCTCTCACACACACACACTCTCACATACACACTCACACACTCACACACACACTCTCACACACACATACAGACACACACACTCACACTCACACACTCTCACACTCATACACACTTTCACATTCACGCGCACACACTCTCACATGCGCACACACACTCTCACGCACACACACTCACACACACACACACTCACACACACACTCACACATCCACACACACACACTCACACACACTCACACTCACACACTCACACACACATACAGACACACACACTCACACTCACACACACTCTCACACTCACACACTCACACACACATACAGACACACACACTCACACTCACACACACTCTCACACTCATACACACTTTCACAATCACGCGCACACACTCTCACACGCGCACACACACACTCACGCTAACACACACATACACACACTCACACATCCACACTCACACACACATACTCACACACACTAACACACTGACACACCCGCACACACACACACTCTCACACACACACATACTCTCACATTCACACACACTCTCATTCACACACATACTCTCACGCGCACACACTCACACTCATACGCACACACTCACACTCACACACACACACTCACACACACTCACATACACACAATCACACACTCACAATCAAACACTCACACACTCACAATCACACATTCTCACACACACACACACACTCACGCACTCTCACTTATATGCTCACACGCACTCACAAACACTCACACACACTCACACACACTCACATACCCGCACTCATCCATTCACACACTCACACACTCATGCACACTCATTCACACACACTCACACTCACACTCACACACTCACACTCACACACACACATGCACACACACTTACACACACACACACGCACACACACACACACGCACACACACACACGCACATACACAATCACACACACACTCACACACACACTCACACACTCACACACTCACACACACACTCACACACACACGCTCACACACACGCACACACACACACACACACACTCACACTCTCACACTAATACACACTCTCACATTCACGCACACTCACTCTCACACGTGCACACACACTCTCACGCACACACACTCACACACACTCACACACTGACACACCCGCACACACACACACTCTCACACACACACATACTCTCACACTCACACGCACTCTCATTCACGCACATACTCTCACGCGCACACACTCACACTCATACGCACACACTCACACTCATACACACGCACACTCACACACACTCACACACAAGCACACACACATACTCTCACACACATGCACTCTCACATACACACAATCACACACTCATAATCATACATTGACACACTCACACACACACACACACACACTCACGCACGCACACTCACACTCACACACACACTCACACACACTCACACACACTCTGACACACACACACACTCACACTCACACTCATACACACTCTCACATTCATGCACACACACTCTCACGTGCACAATCACATACATGTACACACACACTCACACACTCACACTCGCACACACTCTCTCACACACACACTCACACACACTCACACACACTCACACATTCACACACACAAACACTCACACACTCTCACACGCACACACACTCACACACACTCACACACTCACACACACTCACACACTCACACACTCTCTCACACACACTCGCACACACAGTCACACACACACTCTTGCACTCACATACTCTCACACTCACACACACTCACACACACTCACATACACACAATCACACACTCACAATCACACACTCAGACACTCACAATCACACATTCTCACACACACACACACACTCTCTCACAGACACACTCTCACACTCACACACACTCACATACACAAAATAACTCACTCACAATCAGACACTTACACACACTCTCACCTACATACACCAACACACTCACAAACTCACACTCACACACTCACACACACACTCACACACACTCACACACCCGCACTCACACACTCACACTCACTCACACACACATTCGCACACACTCACACACACTCTCACACTCACATACACACTCACACACTCACACACACACACACACACTCACACATACACGCACAAACACACACACGCACACATATGCATCACACACACACACATGCACACTACACACTCACACTCACACACACTCTCACACTCATGCAGACACACTCCCACGCACACACTCTCACACGCACACACACACTCACACACACACACTCTCACACACATATGCACTCTCACATACACACACTCACACACTCACACACACACTCTCACACACACATACAGACACACACACTCACACTCACACACACTCTCACACTCATACACACTTTCACATTCACGCGCACACACTCTCACATGCGCACACACACTCTCACGCACACACACTCACACACACACACACTCACACACACACTCACACATCCACACACACACACTCACACACACTCACACTCACACACTCACACACACATACAGACACACACACTCACACTCACACACACTCTCACACTCATACACACTTTCACAATCACGCGCACACACTCTCACACGCGCACACACACACTCACGCTAACACACACATACACACACTCACACATCCACACTCACACACACATACTCACACACACTAACACACTGACACACCCGCACACACACACACTCTCACACACACACATACTCTCACATTCACACACACTCTCATTCACACACATACTCTCACGCGCACACACTCACACTCATACGCACACACTCACACTCACACACACACACTCACACACACTCACATACACACAATCACACACTCACAATCAAACACTCACACACTCACAATCACACATTCTCACACACACACACACACTCACGCACTCTCACTTATATGCTCACACGCACTCACAAACACTCACACACACTCACACACACTCACATACCCGCACTCATCCATTCACACACTCACACACTCATGCACACTCATTCACACACACTCACACTCACACTCACACACTCACACTCACACACACACATGCACACACACTTACACACACACACACGCACACACACACACACGCACACACACACACGCACATACACAATCACACACACACTCACACACTCACACACACACTCACACACACACGCTCACACACACGCGCACACACACACACACACACTCACACTCTCACACTAATACACACTCTCACATTCACGCACACACACTCTCACACGTGCACACACACTCTCACGCACACACACTCACACACACTCACACACTGACACACCCGCACACACACACACTCTCACACACACACACACACTCTCACACTCACACACACTCTCATTCACGCACATACTCTCACGCGCACACACTCACACTCATACGCACACACTCACACTCATACACACACGCACACTCACACACACTCACACACATGCACACACACATACTCTCACACACATGCACTCTCACATACACACAATCACACACTCATAATCATACATTGACACACTCACACACACACACTCACACACTCACGCACGCACACTCACACTCACACACACACTCACACACACTCACACACACTCTGACACACACACACACTCACACTCACACTCATACACACTCTCACATTCATGCACACACACTCTCACGTGCACAATCACATACATGTACACACACACTCACACACTCACACTCGCACACACTCTCTCACACACACACTCACACACATTCACACATTCACACACACAAACACTCACACACTCTCACACGCACACACACTCACACACACTCACACACTCACACACACTCACACACTCACACACTCTCTCACACACACTCGCACACACAGTCACACACACACACTCTTGCACTCACATACTCTCACACTCACACACACTCACACACACTCACACACACTCACATACACACAATCACACACTCACAATCACACACTCAGACACTCACAATCACACATTCTCACACACACACACACACACTCTCTCACAGACACACTCTCACACTCACACACACTCACATACACAAAATAACTCACTCACAATCAGACACTTACACACACTCTCACCTACATACACCAACACTCTCACAAACTCACATTCACACACTCACACACACTCACACACACACTCACACACACTCACACACCCGCACTCACACACTCACACTCACTCACACACACATTCGCACACACTCACACACACTCTCACACTCACATACACACTCACACACTCACACACACACACACACACACTCACACATACACGCACAAACACACACACGCACACATATGCATCACACACACACATGCACACTACACACTCACACTCACACACACTCTCACACTCATGCAGACACACTCCCACGCACACACTCTCACACGCACACACACTCTCACACACACACACTCTCACACACATATGCACTCTCACATACACACAATCACACACTCATAATCACACACTGACACACTCACACACACACTCTCAAGCACACACACACAATCACACACACTCTCTCACACACACACACACACACACACACACACGCACACTCACACACATGTATGCACACTCACACACACACACTCAAACTCACACTCACATACACACACACACTCACACTCACACAAACACACACTCTCACACACTCTCACATTCATGCACACACACTCTCATGTGCACACTCACACACATGCACACACACACTCACACACACTCTCTCACACACTCTCTCACACACACTCACACACTCTCACACACACACTCACTCACACATTCACACACACACTCACACACAAACACACTCACAGTCACACACACACACTCACACACACTCACACACAAGCACACACACACACAAACACACTCTCACACTCATACACACTCTCACATTCATGCACACACACTCTCACATGCTCACTCATCCATTCACACACTCACACACTCATGCACACTCATTCACACACACTCACACACACGCACACACACTCACAAACGCACACACACTCGCACACACGCACACACACACGCACACACAAACACGCACACACACTCACACACTCACACACACTCACACTCACACTCATACACACTCTCACATTCATGCACACACACTCTCTCATGCACACTCACACACACAAACACACACATTCTCACACACACACTCACACACACTCACACGCACACACTCTCACACTCACACACACTCACACACGCACACTCAGGCACACACACTCACACACACTCACTCACACACACTGTCTCACACACACACACACAAAATCACACACACACAAAGTCTCGCACTCACATACTCTCACACTCACACACACTCACATACACACAATCACACACTCACAATCACACACACACACACTCACAATGACACACTCTCACACACACACACTCACACTCTCACGTACACACTCACACGCACTCACAAACACTCACACACACACATACTCACACACCCGCACTCATACACTCGCACACACACACTCACGCACACTCATTCACACACACTCACAGACACTCTCACACTCACACACACGCACACACACTCACACACACACACACACTTGCACACACGCACACACACACGCACATACACACTCACTCTCACACTCATGCACACACACTCTCACGCACACAGACTCACGCGCGCACACACATTCACACACACTCTCTCACGTACACTCTCACACACACATGCACTCTCACACTCACACACACTCACCTACACACAATCAATCACTCACAATCACACACTCACACACTCACACACACACTCTCACTCACACACACACAATCACTCACACTCTCTCACACACACTCACACACACACACTCTCACATACACACTCACACACTCACACACACACTCTCACACACACATACAGACACACACACTCACACTCACACACACTCTCACACTCATACACACTTTCACATTCACGCGCACACACTCTCACATGCGCACACACACTCTCACGCACACACACTCACACACACTCACACACCCACTCACACATCCACACAGACATACTCACACACACTCACACTCACACACACACACGCACACACTCACACACACATATACACACACACACTCTCACAGACACACACACTCTCACACTCATACACACTTTCACATTCACGCGCACACTCTCTCACACGCGCACACACACACTCACGCACACACACACATACACACACTCACACATCCACACTCACACACACACATTCACACACACTAACACACTGACACACCCGCACACACACACACTCTCACACACACACATACTCTCACATTCACACACACTCTCATTCACGCACTTACTCTCACGCGCACACACTCACACTCATACGCACACACTCACACTCATACACACACACACACTCACACACACTCACATACACACAATCACACACTCACAATCAAACACTCACACACTCACAATCACACATTCTCACACACACACACACACTCACACACTCTCACTTATACGCTCACACGCACTCACAAACACTCACACACACTCACACACACTCACATACCCGCACTCATCCATTCACACACTCACACACTCATGCACACTCATTCACACACATACACAATCACACACACACTCACACAATCACACACTCACACACACACTCACACACACACGCTCACACACACACACACACACACTCACACACGCACACACACACTCTCACACTAATACACACTCTCACATTCACGCACACACACTCTCACACGTGCACACACACTCTCACGCACACACACTCACACACACTCACACACTGACACACCCGCACACACACACACTCTCACACACACACATACTCTCACACTCACACACACTCTCATTCACGCACATACTCTCACGCGCACACACTCACACGCACACACTCACACTCATACACACACGCACACTCACACACACACAAGCACACACACATACTCTCACACACATGCACTCTCACATACACACAATCACACACTCATAATCACACATTGACACACTCACACACACACACTCACACACTCACACACTCACACTCACACATACGCATGCACACTCACACTCACACACACACTCACACACACTCACACACACTCTGACACACACACACACGCACTCACACTCACACTCATACACACTCTCACATTCATGTACACACACTCTCACGTGCACACTCACATACATGTACACACACACTCACACACTCACAATCGCACACACTCTCTCACACACACTCTCACACACACTCACATACTCTCACTTATACGCTCACATGCACTCACAAACACTCACTCACTCACACAAACTCACACACACTCACATACCCGCACTCATCCATTCACACACTCCCACACTCATGCACACTCATTCACACACACTCACACTCACACACTCACACTCACACTCACAAACACACATGCACACACACTCACACACACACACACTCACACACGCACACACACACACACACACACACGCACATACACAATCACACACACACTTACACACTCACACACTCACACACACACTCACACACACACGCTCACACACACGCACACACACTCACACACACACACTCACACTCTCACACTCATACACACTCTCACATTCACGCACACACACTCTCACACGTGCACACACACTCTCACGCACACACACTCACACACACTCACACACACTCACGCACACACTCACACATCCACGCTCAGACACACATTCACACACTCCCACACCCGCACACACACAGACGCACACACTCATACGCACACACTCACACACATGCACACACACACTCACACACACTCACACACTCACACTCACACACACTCTCTCACACACTCTCTCACAAACACTCACACACTCTCACATACACACTCACACACTCATACACACATTCACACATTCACACACACACTCACACACAAACACACTCACACTCACACACACTCACACACACTCACACACAAGCACACAGCCACACACACACTCAAACACACTCTCACACTCACACACACTCTCACACTCATGCACACACACTCTCATGCACACACACTCACACGCACACACACACTCACACACTCACACTCACACATACACACACACACTCAGACCCACTCCCTCACACACACTCTCTCACACACACATTCACACACACTCTCTCACAGACACACTCTCACAATCACACATACTCACATACACAAAATCACTCACTCACAATCACACACTCACACACACTCTCACCTACATACACCAACACTCTCACCAACTCACACTCACACACTCACACACTTACACACTCACACACACACTCACACACACTCACACACACTCACACACCTGCACTCACACACTCACACTCACTCACACACACATTCGCACACACTCACACACACTCTCACACTCACACACACTCACACATACACGCACAAACACACACACGCACACATACGCATCACACACACACATGCACACAACACACTCACACTCACCCACACTCTCACACTCATGCACACACACTCCCACGCACACACTCTCACACGCACACACACACTCTCACACACACATGCACTCTCACATACACACAATCACATACTCATAATCACACACTGACACACTCACACACACACTCTCAAGCACACACACACAATCACACATACTCTCTCACACACACGCACACACTCACACACACGCACACTCACACACATGCATGCACACTCACATACACACACTCAAACTCACACTCACATACACACACACACTCACACTCACACAAACACACACTCTCACACACTCTCACATTCATGCACACACACTCTCATGTGCACACTCACACACATGCACACACACACACTCACACACACTCTCTCACACACTCTCTCACACACACTCACACACTCTCACACACACACTCACTCACACATTCACACACACACTCACACACAAGTACACACACACAAACACACTCTCACACTCATACACACTCTCACATTCATGCACACACACTCTCACGTGCTCACTCACACACATGCACACACACACTCACACACTCACACACACTCTCTCACACACACTCTCACACACACTCACACACTCACACACACAAACACTCACACACTCTCACACACACGCACACACACTCACACACACTCACACACTCACACACACTCACACACTCTCTCACACACACTCGCACACACAGTCATACACACACTCTCGCACTCACATACTCTCACACTCACACACACTCACATACACACAATCACACACTCACAATCACACACTCACACACTCACAATCACACATTCTCACACACACACACACACTCACACACTCTCACTTATACACTCACACACACTCACAAACACTCACACACTCACACACACTCACACACACTCACATACCCGCACTCATCCATTCACATACTCACACACTCATGCACACTCACACACAAGCACACATAGACACACACACACTCAAAAACACTCTCACACTCACACACACTCTCACACTCATGCACACACACTCTCATGCACACACACTCACATGCACACACACACTCACACACTCACACTCACACACACACACACACTCAGACCCACTCCCTCACACACACTCTCTCACACACACAGTCACACACACACACCCTCTCACAGACACACTCTCACAATCATACATACACAAAATCACTCACTCACAATCACACACTCACACACATTCTCACCTACATACACCAACACTCTCACAAACTCACACTCACACACTTACACATTCACACACACACTCACATATACTCACACACACTCACACACCCGCACTCACACACTCACACTCACTCACACACATTTGCACACACTCACACACACTCTCACACTCACAGACACACTCACACACACACACACTCACTCACAATCACACTCATACACTTACACACTCACACACTCACTCACACACCAGCACTCACACACTCACACTCACTCACACTCACAATCGCACGCACTCACACACACACACACTCACACACTCTCACTTATACACTCACACGCACTCACAAACACTCACACACTCACACACACTCACACACACTCACACACACTCACATACCCGCACTCATCCATTCACATACTCACACACTCATGCACACTCATTCACACACACTCACACTCACACTCACACACACACACGCACACACACTCACAAACGCACACACACTCGCACACACGCACACACACACGCACACACAAACACGCACATACACAATCACACACACACTCACACTCTCACACTCATACACACTCTCACATTCACGCACACACACTCTCACACGTGCACACACACTCTCACGCACACACACTCACACACACTCACACACTCACACACACTCTCACACACACACACTCTCACACTCACACATGCATACACACACACTCACACACACTCTCACACTCATGCACACACACTCCCACGCACACACTCACACACACACACACACTCACACACACACACTCAAACTCACACTCACACACACACACTCACACACACACACACTCACTCACATACACACACTCTCACACTCATACAATCTCTCACATTCATGCACACACACTCTCTCACGCACACTCACACACACAAACACACACATTCTGACACGAACACTCACACACGCTCACACGCACACACTCTCACACTCACACACACACTCACACACGCACGCTCAGGCACACACACTCACACACACTCACTCACACACACACTGTCTCACACACACTCACACACACAAAGGCTCGCACTCACATACTCTCACACTCACACACACACTCACATACACACAATCACACACTCACAATCAAACACTCACACACTCACACTCACACATTCTCACACACACACACACTCACACACTCTCACTTATATGCTCACACGCACTCACAAAAACTCACACACTCACACACACTCACACACACTCACATACCCGCACTCATCCATTCACACACTCACACACTCATGCACACTCATTCACACACATTCACACTCACACTCACAAACACACATGCACACACACTCACACACACACACACACTCACACACGCACACACACACGCACACACACACGCACACACACACACGCACATACACAATCACACACACACTCACACACTCACACACACACTCACACACACATTCACACGCACTCACACACACTCACACACACTCACACACCCGCACTCACACACTCACACTCACTCACACACACATTCGCACACACTCACACACTCTCACACTCACATACACACTCTCACACTCTCACACTCACACACACACACACACACTCACACATACACGCACAAACACACACATGCACACATACGCATCACACACACACACGCTCACACGCACGCACACTCACACACACTCTCACACTCATGCACACACACTCCCATGCACACACTCTCACATGCACACACACACTCACACACACACACTCTCACACACACATGCACTCTCACATACACACAATCACACACTCATAATCACACACTGACACACTCACACACACACTCTCAAGCACACACACACAATCACACACACTCTCTCACACACACACACACATGCACACTCACACACATGCATGCACACGCACACACACACACTCAAACTCACACTCACATACACACACACACTCACACTCACACAAACACACACTCTCACACACTCTCACATTCATGCACACACACTCTCATGTGCACACTCACACACATGCACACACGCACTCACACACACTCTCTCACACACTCTCTCACACACACTCACACACTCTCACACATACACTCACACATTCACACACACACTCACACACAAACACACTCACAGTCACACACACACACACTCACACACAAGCACACACACAAACACACTCTCACACTCATACACACTCTCACATTCATGCACACACACTCTCACGTGCTCACTCACACACATGCACACACACACTCACACACTCACACACACTCTCTCACACACACTCTCACACACACTCACACACACACTCACACACACAAACACCCACACACTCACACACACGCTCACACGCACACACACTCACACACTCACACACACTCACACACTCTCTCACACACACTCGCACACACAGTCATACATACACTCTCGCACTCACATACTCTCACACTCACACACACACAATCACACACTCACAATCACACACTCACACACTCACAATCACACATTCTCACACACACACACACTCACACACTCTCACTTATATGCTCACACGCTCTCACAAACACTCACACACTCACACACACTCACACACACTCACATACCCGCACTCATCCATTCACACACTCACACACTCATGCACACTCATTCACACACACTCACACTCACACTCCCACACTCACACTCACACTCACACACACACATGCACACACACTCACACTCACACACGCACACACACACACACGCTCACGCACACGCACACACGCACATACACAATCACACGCACTCAAACACTCACACACTCACACACACATTCACACACACACGCTCACACACACGCACACACACTCACACACACACAATCACACTCTCACACTCATACACACTCTCACATTCATGCACACACACTCTCACACGTCCACACACACACACACACACACTCACAAACACTCACACACACTCACGCACACACTCACACATCCACGCTCAGACACACACTCACACACTCACACACCCGCACACACACAGGCGCACACACTCACACGCACACACTCACACACATGCACATACACACTCACACACACTCACACACTCACACTCACACACACTCTCTCACACACTCTCTCACAAACACTCACACACTCTCACATACACACTCACACACTCATACACACATTCACACATTCACACACACACTCACACACAAACACAGTCACACTCACAGACACTCACACACAAGCACACATAGACACACACACACTCAAACACACTCTCACACGCACACACACTCGCATGCACACACACTCACACACACACACACACTCACACTCACACACACACATGCACACACACACTAACACACACTCTCACACTCATGCACACACACTCCCACGCACACACTCACACACACACACACACACACTCACACATACACACTCAAACTCACACACACACACACTCACACACACACACTCACATACACACACTCTCACACTCATACAAACTCTCACATTCATGCACACACACTCTCTCACGCACACTCACTCACACAAACACACACATTCTGACACGCACACTCACACACGCACACACGCACACACTCTCACACTCACACACTCACACACGCATGCTCAGGCAAACCCACTCACTCACACACACACTGTCTCATACACACTCACACACACAATCACACACACACAAAGGCTCGCACTCACATACTCTCACACTCACACACACACACATGCACACAAACACTCACACACACTTACACACTCACACTCACACACACTCTCTCACACACTCTCTCACAAACACTCACACACTCTCACATACACACTCACACACTCATACACACATTCACACATTCACACACACACTCACACACAAACACACTCACACTCACACACACTCACACACACTCACACACAAGCACACAGACACACACACACTCAAACACACTCTCACACTCACACACACTCTCACACTCATGCACACACACTCTCATGCACACACACTCACACGCACACACACTCACACACTCACACTCACACATACACACACACACTCAGACCCACTCCATCACACACACTCTCTCACACACACAGTCACACACACACTTTCTCACAGACACACTCTCACAATCACACATACTCACATACACAAAATCACTCACTCACAATCACACACTCACACACACTCTCACCTACATACACCAACACTCTCACAAACTCACACTCACACACTTACACACTCACACACACACTCACACACACTCACACACCCGCACTCACACACTCACACTCACTCACACACACATTCGCACACACTCACACACTCTCACACTCACACAGACACACACTCACAATCACACTCACACACTCACACACACACTCACACACCCACAGTCACACACTCACACTCACTCACACACACATTCGCACGCACTCACACACACTCTCACACTCACATACACACTCTCACACTCACACACACACACACACACACTCACAATCACACTCACACATCCGAACTCACACACTCACACTCACTCACACACACATTCACACGCACTCACACACACTCTCACACTCACACACACACACACACACTCACACTCACACACACACACACTCTCACACTCATACACACTCTCACATCCATGCACACACACTCTCATGTGCACACTCACACATGCACATACACACTCTCACACACTCTCTCACACACACTCACACATTCACACACACACTCACACACAAACACACTCACACTCACACTCACACACACTCACACACACGCACACTCACACACACACTCTCACACTCATGCACACACACTCTTGCGCACACACACTCACACGCACACACACTCACACACAAACACACTCACACTCACACACACACACACTCACACACAAGCACACACACACACACTCAAACACACTTTCACCCGCACACACATACGCACACACTCACACGCACACACTCACACACATGCACACTCACACACTCACACACACTCACACACTCACACTCACAAACACTCTCTCACACACTCTCTCACAAACACTCACACTCTCACATACACACTCACACACTCATACACACATTCACACATTCACACACACACGCAAACACACTCTCACACTCACACACACTCTCACACTCATGCACACACACTCTCATGCACACACACTCACACGCACACACACACTCACACACTCACACTCACACATACACACACACTCAGACCCACTCCCTCACACACACTCTCTCACACACACAGTCACACACACACACTCTCTCACAGACACACTCTCACACTCACACACACTCACATACACAAAATAACTCACTCACAATCACACACTCACACACACTCTCACCTACATACACCAACACTCTCACAAACTCACATTCACATACTCACACACTCACACACACACTCACACACTCACACACACGCACACTCACACACATGCACGCACACTCACACACACACACACTCACACGCATACACACACTCACACACAAACACACTCACACTCACACTCACACACACTCACACACAAGCACACTCACACACACACTCTCACAATCATGCACACACACTCTTGCGCACACACACTCACACGCACACACACTCACACACAAACACTCTCACATTCACACACACACACACACTCACACACAAGCACACACACACAAACTCAAACACACTTTCACACTCACACACCCTCACACACACTCTCTCACACACAGTCACACACACACACTCTCTCACAGACACACTCTCACACTCACACACACTCACATACACAAAATAACTCACTCACAATCACACACTCACACACACTCTCACCTACATACACCAACACTCTCACAAACTCACATTCACATACTCACACACTCACACACACACTCACACACACGCACACTCACACACATGCACGCACACTCACACACACACACACTCACACTCATACACACACTCACACACACACTCACACTCACACAAACACACACTCTCACACACTCTCACATTCATGCACACACACTCTCACGTGCACTCTCACACACATGCACACACCCACTCACACACACTCTCTCACACACACCAACACTCTCACACACACACTCACACACTTACACACTCACACACACACTCACACTCACTCACACACCCGCACTCACACACTCACACTCACTCACACACACATTCGCACAAACTCACACACACTCTCACACTCACACACACACACTCTCACACTCACACACACACTCACAATCACACATTCTCACACGCACACACACTCACACACTCTCACTTATACACTCACACGCACTGACAAACACTCACACACTCACACACACTCACATACCCGCACTCATCCATTCACACACTCACACACTCATGCACACTCATTCACACACACTCACACTCACACTCACACACTCACACATTCACACACACACTCACACACAAACACACTCACAGTCACACACACACTCACACACAAGCACACACACACAAACACACTCTCACACTCATACACACTCTCACATTCATGCACACACACTCTCACGTGCACACTCACACACATGCACACACACACTCACACACTCACACACACTCTCTCACACACACTCTCACACACACTCACACACTCACACACACAAACACTCACACACTCTCACACACACGCTCACACGCACACACACTCACACACACTCAACACTCACACACAGTCACACACTCACACACTCGCTCACACACACACGCACACACAGTCACACACACACTCTTGCACTCACATACTCTCACACTCACACACACTCACATACACACAATCACACACTCACAATCACACACTCACACACTCAGAATCACACATTCTCACACACACACACTCACACACTCTCACTTATATGCTCACACACACTCACAAACACTCACACACTCACACACACTCACACACACTCACATACCCGCACTCATTTATTCACACACTCACACACTCATGCACACTCATTCACACACACTCACACTCACACACACACACGCAAACACACTCACACACACACGCACATACACAATCACACACACACTCACACACACACTCACTCACACACTCACAACCACTCACACTCTCTCACACACACTCACATACACACAATCACACACTCATAATCACACACTCACACACTCACAATCACACATTCTCACACACACACACACTCACACACTCTCACTTATACGCTCACACACACTCACAGACACTCACACACTCACACACACTCACACACACTCACACACACTCACATACCCGCACTCATTTATTCACACACTCACACACTCATGCACACTCATTCACACACACTCACACTCACACACACACGCACGCACACACTCACACACACACACACACTCACACACGCACATACACACATGCGCACACACACACGCACATACACAATCACACACACACTCACACACACACACACTCACACACACAATCACACACTCACACACTCACACACACACACTCACACACACACGCACACACTCACACACACACAATCACACTCTCACACTCATACACACTCTCACATTCACGCACACACACTCTCACACATGCACACACACTCTCACGCACACACACTCACACACACTCACACACACATTCACACATCCACGCTCAGACACACACTCACACACTCACACACCCGCACACACACAGACACACACACTCACACGCACACACTCACACACATGCACACACACACTCACACACACTCACACACTCACACTCACACACACTCTCTCACACACTCTCTCACAAACACTCACACACTCTCACATACACACTCACACACTCATACACACATTCACACATTCACACACACACTCACACACAAACACACTCACACTCACACACACTCACACACACTCACACACAAGCACACATAGACACACACACACTCAAACACACTCTCACACTCACACACACACTCACACTCATGCACACACACTCTCATGCACACACACTCACACGCACACACACACTCACACACTCACACTCACACATACACACACACACTCAGACCCACTCCCTCACACACACTCTCTCACACACACAGTCACACACACGCACTCTCTCACAGGCACACTCTCACAATCACACATACTCACATACACAAAATCACTCACTCACAATCACATACTCACACACACTCTCACCTACATACACCAACACTCTCACAAACTCACACTCACTCACTTACACACTCACAGACACACTCACACACACTCACACACACTCACACACCCACACTCACACTCACACTCACTCACACACACATTCGCACACACTCACACACACTCTCACACTCACACACACAGTCTCGCACTCACACACACACACACTCACAATCACACATTCTCACACGCACACACACTCACACACTCTCACTTATACACTCACACACACTGACAAACACTCACACACTCACACACACTCACACACACTCACATACCCGCACTCATCCATTCACACACTCACACACTCATGCACACTCATTCACACACACACACACTCACTCACACACACACAATCACTCACACTCTCTCACACACACTCACACACACACACACTCACACACACAATCACACACTCACACACACACACACACACACACACGCTCACACATACGCACACACACTCACACACACACACTCACACTCTCACACTCATACACACTCTCACATTCACCGCCACACTCTCACACGTGCACACACACTCTCACGCACACACACTCACGCACACTCACACACTCACACAAACTCTCACACACACACAATCTCACACTCACACACACACACATGCACACACACACATTCACACACACTCTCACACTCATGCACACACACTCCCACGCACACACTCTCACACACACACACACTCACACACACACTCAAACTCACACTCACACACACACACACACACACTCACACTCACACTCACATACACACACTCTCACACTCATATAGACTCTCACATTCATGCACACACACTCTCGCACGTACACTCACACACACAAACACACACATTCTCACACACACACTCACACACGCTCACACGCACACACTCTCACACTCACACACACACTCACACACGCACGCTCAGGCACACACACTCACACACACTCACTCACACACACACTGTCTCACACACACTCACACACACAATCACACACACACAAAGGCTTGCACTCACATACTCTCACAATCACACACACTCACATACACACACACTGTCTCACACACACTCACACACACAATCACACACACACGAAGGCTTGCACTCACATACTCTCACACTCACACACACTCACATACACACAATCACACACTCACACACTCACAATCACACACTCTCACACACACACACTCTCACACTCTCACGTACACACTCACACGCGCTCACAAACACTCACACACCCGCACTCATACACTCGCACACTCACACTCACACACACTCATTCACACACACTCACAGACACTCTCACACTCAAATACATACACACGCACACACACACACTTGCACACACGCGCACACACACACGCACATACACACGCACTCTCACACTCATACACACTTTCACATTCACGCGCACACACTCTCACACGCGCACACACACACTCACGCACACTCACTCACTCACACACACACATACACACTCACACACATCCACACTCATACACACACACTCACGCACACTCACACACTCACACTCACACACACACACACACACACTCTCATACACTCACACACACTCACACACCCGCACTCACACACTCACACTCACTCACACACACATTCGCACATACTCTCACACTCACACGCACACACATACAGGCACAAACACACACACGCACACACACATGCACACAACACACTCACACTCACACACACTCTCACACTCATGCACACGCACTCCCACGCACACACTCTCACACGAACACACACACTCACACACACTCTCTCACACACTCTCTCACACACACTCACACACTCTCACACACACACTCACACATTCACACACTCTCACACACAAACACAGTCACACTCACACACACATTCACACATCCACGCTCAGACACACACTCACACACTCATACACCCGCACACACACAGACGCACACACTCACACGCACACACTCACACACATGCACACACACACTCACACACTCACACACACTCTCTCACACACTCTCTCACAAACACTCACACACTCTCACATACACACTCACACACTCATACACACATTCACACACACACTCACACACAAACTCACTCACACTCACACACACTCACACACACTCACACACAAGCACACAGACACACACACACTCAAACACACTCTCACACTCATGCACACACACAGTCACACACACGCACTCTCTCACAGACACCCTCTCACAATCACACATACTCACATACACAAAATCACTCACTCACAATCACACACTCACACACTCTCTCACCTACATACACCAACACTCTCACAAACTCACACTCACACACTTACACACTCACACACACACTCACACACTCACACACACACACTCACACACACACAATCACACTCTCACACTCATACACACTCTCACATTCACGCACACACACTCTCACACATGCACACACACTCTCACGCACACACACTCACACACACTCACACACACATTCACACATCCACGCTCAGACACACACTCACACACTCACACACCCGCACACAGACAGACGCACACACTCACACACCCACACTCACACACTCACACTCACTCACACACACATTCGCACACACTCACACACTCTCACACTCACACACACAGTCTCGCACTCACACACACACACACTCACAATCACACATTCTCACACGCACACACACTCACACACTCTCACTTATACACTCACACACACTGACAAACACTCACACACTCACACACACTCACACACACTCACATACCCGCACTCATCCATTCACACACTCACACACTCATGCACACTCATTCACACACACACACACTCACTCACACACACACAATCACTCACACTCTCTCACACACACTCACACACACACACACTCACACACACAATCACACACTCACACACACACACACACACACGCTCACACATACGCACACACACTCACACACACACACTCACACTCTCACACTCATACACACTCTCACATTCACCGCCACACTCTCACACGTGCACACACACTCTCACGCACACACGCTCACGCACACTCACACACTCACACAAACTCTCACACACACACAATCTCACACTCACACACACACACATGCACACACACACACTCACACACACTCTCACACTCATGCACACACACTCCCACGCACACACTCTCACACACACACACACTCACACACACACTCAAACTCACACTCACACACACACACACACACACTCACACTTACACTCACATACACACACTCTCACACTCATATAGACTCTCACATTCATGCACACACACTCTCGCACGTACACTCACACACACAAACACACACATTCTCACACACACACTCACACACGCTCACACGCACACACTCTCACACTCACACACACACTCACACACGCACGCTCAGGCACACACACTCACACACACTCACTCACACACACACTGTCTCACACACACTCACACACACAATCACACACACACAAAGGCTTGCACTGACATACTCTCACACTCACACACACTCACATACACACACACTGTCTCACACACACTCACACACACAATCACACACACACGAAGGCTTGCACTCACATACTCACACACACTCACATACACACAATCACACACTCACACACTCACAATCACACACTCTCACACACACACACTCTCACACTCTCACGTACACACTCACACGCACTCACAAACACTCACACACCCGCACTCATACACTCGCACACTCACACTCACACACACTCATTCACACACACTCACAGACACTCTCACACTCACATACATACACACGCACAAACACACACTTGCACACACGCGCACACACACACGCACATACACACGCACTCTCACACTCATACACACTTTCACATTCACGCGCACACACTCTCACACGCACACACACACACTCACGCACACTCACTCACTCACACACACACATACACACTCACACACATCCACACTCATACACACACACTCACGCACACTCACACACTGACACACCTGCACACCCACACTCACACTCACACACACTGACACACAAGCACACACACACACACTCTCACACTCATGCACACACACTCTCGCGCACACACACTCACACGCCCACACACTCACACACAAACACACTCACACTCACACACACACACTCACACACAAGCACACACACACACTCAAACACACTTTCACACTCACACACACTCTCACACTCATGCACACACACTCTCACGCGCACACACTCACACGTGCACACACACACACACACACTCACACTCACACACACACACACTCAGACCCACTCCCTCACACACACTCTCTCACACTCACAGTCACACACACACACACTCTCACAGACACACTCTCACACTCACACACACTCACATACACAAAATAACTCACTCACAATCACACACTCACACACACTCTCACCTACATACACCAACACTCTCACAAGCTCACACTCACACACTCACACTCACACACTCACACTCACACACACACACACACACTCTCATACACTCACACACACTCACACACCCGCACTCACACACTCACACTCACTCACACACACATTCGCACATACTCTCACACTCACACGCACACACATACACGCACAAACACACACACGCACACACATGCACACAACACACTCACACTCACACACACTCTCACACTCATGCACACGCACTCCCACGCACACACTCTCACACGAACACACACACTCACACACACTCTCTCACACACTCTCTCACACACACTCACACACTCTCACACACACACTCACACATTCACACACACTCACACACAAACACAGTCACACTCACACACACTCACACACACATTCACACATCCACGCTCAGACACACACTCACACACTCATACACCCGCACACACACAGACGCACACACTCACACGCACACACTCACACACATGCACACACACACTCACACACTCACACACACTCTCTCACACACTCTCTCACAAACACTCACACTCTCTCACATACACACTCACACACTCATACACACATTCACACATTCACACACACACTCACACACAAACTCACTCACACTCACACACACTCACACACACTCACACACAAGCACACAGACACACACACACTCAAACACACTCTCACACTCACACACACTCTCACACTCATGCACACACACAGTCACACACACGCACTCTCTCACAGACACCCTCTCACAATCACACATACTCACATACACAAAATCACTCACTCACAATCACACACTCACACACACTCTCACCTACATACACCGACACTCTCACAAACTCACACTCACACACTTACACACTCACACACACACTCACACACTCACACACACACACTCACACACACACAATCACACTCTCACACTCATACACACTCTCACATTCACGCACACACACTCTCACACATGCACACACACTCTCACGCACACACACTCACACACACTCACACACACATTCACACATCCACGCTCAGACACACACTCACACACTCACACACCCACACACACACAGACACACACACTCACACGCACACACTCACACACATGCACACACACACTCACACACACTCACACACTCACACTCACACACACTCTCTCACACACTCTCTCACAAACACTCACACACTCTCACATACACACTCACACACTCATACACACATTCACACATTCACACACACACTCACACACAAACACACTCACACTCACACACACTCACACACACTCACACACAAGCACACATAGACACACACACACTCAAACACACTCTCACACTCACACACACACTCACACTCATGCACACACACTCTCATGCACACACACTCACACGCACACACACACTCACACACTCACACTCACACATACACACACACACTCAGACCCACTCCCTCACACACACTCTCTCACACACACAGTCACACACATGCACTCTCTCACAGGCACACTCTCACAATCACACATACTCACATACACAAAATCACTCACTCACAATCACACACTCACACACACTCTCACCTACATACACCAACACTCTCACAAACTCACACTCACACACTTACACACTCACACACACACTCACACACACTCACACACACTCACACACACTGACACACCCACACTCACACACTCACACTCACACTCACTCACACACACATTCGCACACACTCACACACACTCTCACACACTCTCACACTCACACACACAGTCTCGCACTCACACACACACACACTCACAATCACACATTCTCACACGCACACACACTCACACACTCTCACTTATACACTCACACGCACTGACAAACACTCACACACTCACACACAATCACACACACTCACATACCCGCACTCATCCATTCACACACTCACACACTCATGCACACTCATTCACATACACACACACTCACTCACACACACACAATCACTCACACTCTCTCACACACACTCACACACACACGCACTCACACACACAATCACACACTCACACACACTCACACACACTCTCTCACACACTCTCTCACACACACTCACACACTCTCACACACACACTCACACATTCACACACACACTCACACACAAACACACTCACAGTCACACACACACTCACACACTCACACACAAGCACACACACACAAACACACTCTCACACTCATACACACTCTCACATTCATGCACACACACTCTCACGTGCACACTCACACACATGCACACACACACTCACACACTCACACACACTCTCTCACACACACTCTCACACACACTCACACACACAAACACTCACGCACTCTCACACACACGCTCACACGCACACACACTCACACACACTCACACACTCACACACTCACACACTCCACACACTCTCTCACACACACTCGCACACACAGTCACACACACACTCTCGCACTCACATACTCTCACACTCACACACACTCACATACACACAATCACACACTCACAATCACACACTCACACACTCACAATCACACATTCTCACACACACACACACACACTCACACACTCTCACTTAAATGCTCACACGCACTCACAAACACTCACACACTCACACACACTCACACACACTCACTTACCCGCACTCATCCATTCACACACTCACACACTCATGCACACTCATGCACACTCATTCACACACACTCACACTCACACACACACGCACACACACTCACACACACACACACTCACACATGCACACTCACACATGCACACACACACACGCACATACACAATCACACTCACACACACACTCACTCACACACACACAACCACTCACACTCTCTCACACACACTCACACACACACACACACTCACACACACAATCACACAGTCACACACTCACACACACACTCACACACACACACTCACACACACACAATCACACTCTCACACTCATACACACTCTCACATTCACGCACACACACTCTCACACATGCACACACACTCTCACGCACACACACTCACACACACTCACACACACATTCACACATCCACGCTCAGACACACACTCACACACTCACACACCCACACACAGACAGACGCACACACTCACACACACACACTCACACACATGCACACACACACTCACACACACTCACACACTCACACTCACACACACTCTCTCACACACTCTCTCACAAACACTCACACACTCTCACATACACACTCACACACTCATACACACATTCACACATTCACACACACACTCACACACAAACACACTCACACTCACACACACTCACACACACTCACACACAAGCACACATAGACACACACACACTCAAACACACTCTCACACTCACACACACACTCACACTCATGCACACACACTCTCATGCACACACACTCACACGCACACACACACTCACACACTCACACTCACACATACACACACACACTCAGACCCACTCCCTCACACACACTCTCTCACACACACAGTCACACACATGCACTCTCTCACAGGCACACTCTCACAATCACACATACTCACATACACAAAATCACTCACTCACAATCACACACTCACACACACTCTCACCTACATACACCAACACTCTCACAAACTCACACTCACACACTTACACACTCACACACACACTCACACACACTCACACACACTCACACGCACTCACACACCCACACTCACACACTCACACTCACACTCACTCACACACACATTCGCACACACTCACACACACTCTCACACTCACACACACAGTCTCGCACTCACACACACACACACTCACAATCACACATTCTCACACGCACACACACTCACACACTCTCACTTATACACTCACACGCACTGACAAACACTCACACACTCACACACACTCACATACCCGCACTCATCCATTCACACACTCACACACTCATGCACACTCATTCACATACACACACACTCACTCACACACACACAATCACTCACACTCTCTCACACACACTCACACACACACGCACTCACACACACAATCACACGCTCACACACACTCACACACACTCTCTCACACACTCTCTCACACACACTCACACACTCTCACACACACACTCACACATTCACACACACACTCACACACAAACACACTCACAGTCACACACACGCACTCACACACACTCACACACAAGCACACACACACAGACACACTCTCACACTCATACACACTCTCACATTCATGCACACACACTCTCACGTGCACACTCACACACATGCACACACACACTCACACACTCACACACACTCTCTCACACACACTCTCACACACACTCACACACTCACACACACAAACACTCACGCACTCTCACACACACGCTCACACGCACACACACTCACACACACTCACACACTCACACACTCACACACTCCACACACTCTCTCACACACACTCGCACACACAGTCACACACACACTCTCGCACTCACATACTCTCACACTCACACACACTCACATACACACAATCACACACTCACAATCACACACTCACACACTCACAATCACACATTCTCACACACACACACACACACACTCACACACTCTCACTTAAATGCTCACACGCACTCACAAACACTCACACACTCACACACACTCACACACACTCACTTACCCGCACTCATCCATTCACACACTCATACACTCATGCACACTCATTCACACACACTCACACTCACACACACACGCACACACACTCACACACACACACACTCACACACGCACACTCACACATGCACACACACACACGCACATACACAATCACACTCACACACACACTCACTCACACACACACAACCACTCACACTCTCTCACACACACTCACACACACACACACACTCACACACACAATCACACAGTCACACACTCACACACACACTCACACACACACGCTCACACACACACGCACACACACTCACACACACACTCACACTCTCACACTCATACACACTCTCACATTCATGCACACACACTCTCACACATGCACACACACTCTCACGCACACACACTCACACACACTCACACACACTCACACACACATTCACACATCCACGCTCAGACACACACTCACACACTCACACACTCACACACCCGCGCACACACAGACGCACACACTCACACTCACACACTCACACACATGCACACACACACACTCACACACACACTCACACACTCACACTCACACACACTCTCTCACACACTCTCTCACAAACACTCACACACTCTCACATACACACTCACACACTCATACACACATTCACACATTCACACACACACTCACACACAAACACACTCACACTCACACTCACACACACTCACACACACTCACACACAAGCACACATAGACACACACACACTCAACACACACTCTCACACTCACACACACAGTCACACTCATGCACACACACTCTCATGCACACACTCACACGCACACACACACTCACACACTCACACTCACACATACACACACACACTCAGACCCACTCCCTCACACACACTCTCTCACACACACAGTCACAAACACGCACTCTCTCACAGGCACACTCTCACAATCACACATACTCACATACACAAAATCACTCACTCACAATCACACACTCACACACACTCTCACCTACATACACCAACACTCTCACAAACTCACACTCACACACTTACACACTCACACACACACTCACACACATTCACACACACTCACACACCCACACTCACACACTCAACACTCACTCACACACACATTCGCACACACTCACACACAATCTCACACTCACACACACACTCTCGCACTCACACACACACACTCACAATCACACATTCTCACACGCACACACACTCACACACTCTCACTTATACACTCACACGCACTGACAAACAATCACACACTCACACACACTCACATACCCGCACTCATCCATTCACACACTCACACACTCATGCACACTCATTCACATACACACACACTCACTCACACACACACAATCACTCACACTCTCTCACACACACTCACACACACACACACTCACACACACAATCACACACTCACACACACACACACGCTCACACATACACACACACACTCACACACACACACTCACACTCTCACACTCATACACACTCTCACATTCACGGACACACTCTCACACGTGCACACACACTCTCACGCACACACACTCACGCACACTCACACACTCACACAAACTCTCACACACACACAATCTCACACTCACACACACACACACACATGCACTCACACACACTCTCACACTCATGCACACACACTCCCATGCACACACTCTCACACACACACACTCACACACACACTCACACTCACACTCACATACACACACTCTCACACTCATATAGACTCACACATTCATGCACACACACTCTCGCACGTACACTCACACACACAAACACACACATTCTCACACGCACACTCACACACGCTCACACGCACACACTCTCACACTCACACACACACTCACACACGCACACTCAGGCACACACACTCACACACACTCACTCACACACACACTGTCTCACTCACACTCACACACACAATCACACACACACAAAGGCTTGCACTCACATACTCTCACACTCACACACACTCACATACACACACACTGTCTCACACACACTCACACACACAATCACACACACACGAAGGCCTGCACTCACATACTCTCACACTCACACACACTCACATACACACACACTGTCTCACACACACTCACACACACAATCACACACACACGAAGGCCTGCACTCACATACTCTCACACTCACACACACTCACATACACACAATCACACACTCACAATCACACACTCACACACTCACAATCACACACTCTCAGACTCTCACGTACACACTCACACGCACTCACAGACACTCACACACCCACACTCATACATTCGCACACTCACACTCACACACACTCATTCACACACACTCACAGACACTATCACACTCACATACATACACACGCACACACACACACACTTGCACACATGCGCACACACACACGCACATACACACGCACTCTCACACTCATACACACTTTCACATTCACGCGCACACACTCTCACACGCGCACACACACACTCACGCACACTCACTCACTCACACACACACATACACACACTCACACATCCACACTCACACACACACACTCACGCACACTCACACACTGACACACCTGCACACTCACACTCACACTCACACACACTGACACACAAGCACACACACACACACTCTCACACTCATGCACACACACTCTCGCGCACACACACCCACACGCCCACACACTCACACACAACACATTCACACTCACACACACACACTCACACACAAGCACACACACACACTCAAACACACTTTCACACTCACACACACTCTCACACTCATGCACACACACTCTCACGCGCACACACTCACACGCGCACACACACTCACACACTCACACTCACACACACACACACTCAGGCCCTCTCCCTCACACACACTCTCTCACACTCACAGTCACACACACACAATCTCTCACAGACACACTCTCACACTCACACACACTCACATACACAAAATAACTCACTCACAATCACACACTCACACACACTCTCACCTACATACACCAACACACTCACAAACTCACACTCACACACTCACACACACACACACACACACACTCTCATACACACACACACACTCACAAACTCCGCACTCACACACTCACACTCACTCACACACACATTCGCACATACTCTCACACTCACACGCACACACATACACGCACAAACACACACGCCACACACGCACACACACATGCACACAACACACTCACTCTCACACACACTCTCACACTCATGCACACGCACTCCCACGCACACACTCTCACACGAACACACACACTCACACACACTCTCTCACACACTCTCTCACACACACTCACACACTCTCACACACACACTCACACATTCACATACACACTCACACACACTCACACACAAGCACACACACACAAACACACTCTCACACTCATACACACTCTCACATTCATGCACACACACTCTCACGTGCACACTCACACACATGCACACACACACTCACACACACACACACTCTCTCACACACACTCTCACACACACTCACACACTCACACACACAAACACTCACGCACTCTCACACACACGCTCACACGCACACACACTCACACACACTCACACACTCACACACACTCACACACTCACACACTCACACACT